>NC_037672.1:180417828-180436297 GCF_003255815.1 Theropithecus gelada | reverse complement strand
GCCGGTGGCTCAAGCCTGTAATCCCAGCACTTTGGGAGGCCGAGACGGGGTTTCACCGTGTTAGCCAGGATGGTCTCGATCTCCTGACCTCGTGATCCGCCCGTCTCGGCCTCCCAAAGTGCTGGGATTACAGGCTTGAGCCACCGCGCCCGGCCGCAACCACTTTCTTTATTCCTGGCTCTTCTGTTGTCTTTGAGACTAAGTCACAAGTGGAACAACAGCAGCAGCTAGAAGCAGCAGTGGATACTTTCTAGGGCCTACCACGGGGCCCACCACAGGCTCTCCCTTCACTCCTGGAGAGATCTAGATTGTTACTGCCATATATGAGCCATCTTGGTGGGAGAAGGTTGAAATTCAAGTCTCTAGACTGCTGATTATTGGATTATTTTTCTTTACTTTGGCACATTGATCTATCTAAAACAGATAGGAGAATCCTCCCCACAGGGTTCCACAGAGAGACTCCCAACTTGCAACTGTGCCCTCCATACTTTTCTGCCTTAGTTTTTCCCTCCTCATTCAGATACCACAGTACATCAGTGCAGAGTGTTACTCCATCTCCAGCCACCCTGCCCCTTTTACTAGATTGTTCCTAACTGGTTGATCTCCTCACTGTCCCATTGCAGGGCAGGAACTGATGCTAGGGGAGGGATGAGTCCTTGACCATCAATCAGAATGAGGAGGGATGCGCACACAGCATGAAGCAGACGAAATGCATTACAGCTGTAGTGTAAAGTGGAAGCTGTGGATTCCTATGTATGTTGTAAAGGAGGAAGGCCAGCAGCAACTTCAACCACAGAATGGGAACCTTGGAGGACAGAGTAGGAGCTCATTTCCTCTGTGCGTTTTGGCTGTTAGACTTGTGTGTATGTTTTATTTGTTTGTTTCTGAGATGGAGTCTTGCTCCCTCACCCAGGCTGGAGTACAGTGGCGCGATCTCGGCTTACTGCAACCTCCACCTCCCAGGTTCAAGCAGTTATCCTGCCTCAGACTCCCAAGTAACTGGGATTACAGGCATCCACCATCACGCCCAGCTAATTTTGCGTATTTTTAGTAGAGATGGGGTTTTGCCATGTTGGCCACACTGGTCTCGAACTCCTGGCCTCAGGTGATTCACCCACCTCTGCCTCCCAAAGTGCTGGGATTACAGGTATGAGCCACCACACCTGCCCTATGTGTATGTTTTTAAAAAGTCAGTGCTCACTTTTTGTATTTACATTTCCAAAATGAGGCTGGGTACAGTGGCGTGCACCTGTAGTCCTGGCTACTCAGGAGGCTGAGGTGGGGGAGGATCACTTGAGCCCCGGAGTTTGAGACCAGCCTGGACAACACAGCAGGACTTCGTCTCAGAAACAAAAACAAAATCAAAACAGAGCCAAACCATTGAAAAGGAAAAATAAAAAGAACATCTTTAGAGTAACCAAAGGAAAATGACATTGTATGAGGGGAAGAAAGATTTGAAATGCCATTGACTTATCAGAATCAAGTGAAATGACATATTTAAAGTTCTGGAAAAAAAGAAAACATCAACTCTTTATCTGGAAATAATCTTACAGATGAAATGAAAATATCATGCAATAATGAGGGCAAATTAAAGACGTTTTTACTTAAAGCTTAGAATCTGTCACTAGCAGACCTGTGCTACAAGAAATGCTAAATGAAGTTCTTTAGACAGAAGGGAAATAATACCAGATGGAAACCTGAATCTTCAGGAAGGAAGGAAGAGGCTCAGAAAGGTAAATATGTGGGTAAATATAAAAGACTCCTTTTCCTCATAATTTCTTTAAAATACATGACTGTTCAAAGCAAAAATTATAACTAATGAAATTTATAACATGGAATTGTGATGCATTTGACAACGATAGCTTAATGTACAAGTAGAGTGCAGGGGCTTGTATTTTATGTGATGTGGCACAATATTAACTTTAAAAATACTATGAAAAGTTAAGGTTGTTTATTGTCATCTCTTGGGCAACCACAAAAAAAGTGACTCAAAGAGGTTTTGCCAAATTCATCCATAGCAATAATTACATTATATTTGAATAAACGAAAAAATCCAATTAAAATGCAAGGATTGTCAGAATGCATTAAAAAGTAAGGCAATTATGTGCTGTCTATCAATGACGCTATTTAAATATAAAAAGAGATAGGTTGAAAGTGAATGGATGGAAAACGATATGCACAAAATATAAGCATAAGAAGGTTGGAGTGGCTATTTATCACATAACGTAGATTTCCAGACAAAGAGAATTATCAGGGAAAAGAAGGACATTTCTTTTTTCTTTTCTTTTCTTTTTTTCTTTTTTTGAGAGAATCTTGCTCTGGCTACACCCAGGCTGGTGTGCAGTGGCGCCCTCTCAGCTCACTGCAGCCTCCGCCTCCCGGGTTCTATCCATTCTCCTGCCTCAGCCGCCTGAGCAGTTGGGATTATAGGCATCTGCCACCACACCCGGCTGATTTTTGTGTTTTCAGTAGAGATGGGGTTTCACCATGTTGGCCAGGTTGGTTGTGAACTTCTGACCTCAGGTGATCTGCCCACCTCCGTCTCCCAAAGTGCTGGGATTGAGCCACCATGCCCGGCCTGGACATTTCATAATAAAACAGTCACTACATGAGAAAGACAATTGTAAGTGAGTATGTACCTAATAACAGCACTTCAAAATACATTAAGCAAAATTTGACAGAATTAAACATCTCTTCTTCAGGAATGGATAGAACATGTTTAAAAAATCAGTAAAGACATAAGATTTGAACAACACCATCAGTCACCTTGACCTAACTCACCTAACTGCACTCAACACCTGCAGAAGAGTGAACTATAAAAATGTTTACGGTGCGTTTGAAGTCGGATGTCCTTTTTTGATCATTGAATTCATTTTTATGTGCAAAGTTAGATTTCCATACTTTTTTTTTTGCTGGTTAACATAACACACATGAAAAATTTTACATATTCGAGTTTCTTTGTAATGTGATAAATAGCACTTGTCCTGAAACTATGAACATTTCTCTCTGAAGGAAGTCCTGAGTTTATTCTAAAGAGCAAATAAAGGCTGGCTCATAGCTGTCATTCCTTAATATCTTTAAATTCTCCAGAATCTTCTAATACACACATTCCATCGCCTACGTTGTTTGAAAGTAACTGACCAATAAATAGATTTTTTTTCTTAAATAGCACGTTTCCCTTTAAAGTTATGTGTAAATTCAGTTTTATAAATCCATTTAAGAAAATGCTTAGGAGAGCTGCTATTTCACATCAAAAGAAGAGTTTTAATAAATCCTTAGGTTTTTGTTTGTAACACTTTACATTTCACCGAGTATTTTTGGTTTGCTCTTTACACTGACACTGAGGTAGGCAGCATTTCACAGATGAAGAAATAGGCTGACAGAGGCCAGATTCTAACATGGAGGCCCGATAGCTACTGAATAGTGGAGCCAGGTCTTCTGGTTTCCAGTAAAAGCCCTTCCATTATCCTGTACAAATTAAAAGAATTTTTTTTTTTTTTTGAGACAGGGTCTCACTCTGTCGCCCAGGCTGGAGTGCAGTGGTCTGATCACAGCTCACGGCAGCCTCGACCTCCCAGGCTCAAACCATCTTCCTGCCTCAACCTCCTGGGTAGCTGGGACCACAGATGTGTGCCACCACACTAGACTAACCTCTATTTTGGATACAGATGAGGTCCCCCTATGTTGCCCAGGCTGGTCTCGAACTGCTGGGTTCAAGTGATTCTCCTGCCTCAGCCTCCCAAATTGCTGGGATTATAGGCATGAACCACAGTGTGTGGCCTAAAAAGATGTTTTATGTTTATTTATTTATTTTTTTAAGATGGAATTTCTGGCCGGGCGCGGTGGCTCAAGCCTGTAATCCCAGCACTTTGGGAGGCCGAGACGGGCGGATCACGAGGTCAGGAGATCGAGACCATCCTGGCTAACCCGGTGAAACCCCGTCTCTACTAAAAAATACAAAAAACTAGCCGGGCGAGGTGGTGGGCGCCTATAGTCCCAGCTACTTGGGAGGCTGAGGCAGGAGAATGGCGTGAACCCGGGAGGCGGAGCTTGCAGTGAGCTGAGATCCGGCCACTGCACTCCAGCCTGGGCGGCAGAGCGAGACTCCGTCTCAAAAAAAAAAAAAAAAAAAAAAAAAAGATGGAATTTCACTCTTGTCACCCAGGCTGAAGTGCAATGGCATGATCTTGGCTCACTGCAACCTCCGCCTTCCAGGTTCAAGTGATTCTCCTGCCTCATCCTTACGAGTAGCTGGGACTACAGGCACCCACCACCACGCCCGGCTAACTTTCATATTTTTAGTAGAGACAGGGTTTCACCACATTGGCCAGGCTGGTTTTGAACTGACTTCATGTCATCCATTCGCCTCGACTTCGCAAAATGCTGGGATTACAGACATGAGCCACCCTGCTTGGCCAATTGTTTTTTTTTTTTAAATAAAGATGAAGTCTCACTATGTTGCCCAAGCTGGTCTCAAACCCCTGGGCTCATGCAATCCTTCTGCTCAGGCCTGCCACAGTGCTGGGATTACAGGTGTGAGCCACCATGCCCAGCCAAAACCAATTTTTAAAAACGAAAAATATTTTTAAAACATCAAAGTGGAAAAGATTCTTAAACAAGATCCTCAATTCACAAATTAATATGAGTACAGCAAAATTAAATAGTTTTGTTCAAAGAAAGATATAATAGACAATGTTAACACATAGGTAACAGACTAGAAAGAAATATGATATATAAAAGCAATAAAGGGATAAATAGCTACAAAGAACTTCTGCAGGCCGGGCACGGTGACTTACGCCTGTAATCCCAACACTTTGGGAGGCTGAGGCAGGTGGATCACCCGAGGTCAGGAGTTTGAGAGCAGCCTGGGTAACATGGTGAAACCCTGTCTCTACTAAAAATACAAAAATTAGCTGGGCGTGGTGGCGGGCGCCTGTAATCCCAGCTACTCAGGAGGCTGATGCACAAGAATCACTTGAACAGGGGAGGCGGAGGTTGCGGTGAACGGAGATCTTGCTGCTGCACTCCAGCCTGGGCAACAGAGTGAGACTTTGTCTCAAAAAAAACAAAAAAAAGAACTTCTGAAAATCAGCAAGATAAAACAGGTAACCCTAAAGGAAAATAGTCAAAGGCTATGAGTAAGAATTTTAATAGATTCTGAGTCTCACCAGCAGATCACCTGAAGTCAGGAGTTTGAGACCGGCCTGGCCAACATGGTGAAACCCTGTCTCTGCTTAAAAATGCAAACATGATGGGGGCAGGGTGGTGGGTGTCTGTAATCCTAGTTACTCAGGAGGCTGATTCATGAGAATGCTTGAGCCTGGGAGGCACAGGTTGTAGTGAGTCAAGATTGCACCATCACACTCCAGCCTGCGTGACAGAGCAAGACTCCCTCTCAAAAAAAAAATAATAATAATAATAATAAATAAATAAATATATTGTTTCTACCGTTCACACTTTTAACCTAATTAGGGTTTATTTTTGTAAGTCATATGTAGTAGAGTCATAATTTATTTTCTCCTCCATGAAGTAAACCATTTTTCCATTTTCACTAAATGACCATTTCCCCTGTGATTTGTCATGCCACCCCCAGGTGATTCAGCTATTGTGCACACTCTGTTCTTTTTGCTGTTGTTGTTGTTGAAACAGAGTCTTGCTCTGTCACCCAGGCTGGAGTGCAGTGGCATGATCTCGGCTCACTGCAATCTCCGTCTCCCAGGTTTAAGCAATTTTCATGCCTCAGCTTCCCAAGCAGCTGGGACTACAGGCGCTTGTCACCATGCCCGGCTAATTTTTGTATTTTCAGTAGAGACAGGGTTTCACCATGTTGGCAAGGCTGGTCTCGAACTCCTGACCTGAAGTGATCCTCCTACCTTGGCCTCCCAAAGTGCTGGGATTACAGGCGTGAGCCACTGCTCCCGGCCTACACTCCGTTCTGTACCATTCCTGGCTCTGTGCCTTGATTCTCTTCCATTCCCTTGATCTTTCTCTATGCCCACTACCCAAAATACAGAATTTTAAAATTTTGTTGGCTGGATACTGTGTCTTTATATTGATAGGTAATTCTTTCCTCGTTTCTTTTTCAATTCTTTATATAATTCTTATATATTTAATATATATATAATTCTTTTTCAATTATATTAGCTAGTGTGTGGAGGTTTATTTATTCACCAATATTTTAGCATTTGTCAAATTCTTGCAAAAAATCTTGATAGGATTTGTATTAGTATTGCACCACATTTACAGATTAACTTTGGAGGACTGAACAATTCTACAATGACAAATTGTCCCAACGAACAGCATGATATTAACATCCATTTATGCAGAAGTTATCTTCTCCTTATTTCTATATTTTTCTCTTTAATGTATTTGAAGTTTTTTAAAGTAGTACGTGCACATAGTACATGCAAACAGTAAAAAGGGATATCAATAAAATAAGTATAGGTCAGCCCCTCACCTCGGCCCCCGCAGCTTCTCTCCCCAGAGGAAGCCAGAGATTTGCTACGCATATACAGGCATATATGGATGTTATAGGATGTTAATTGGGACCCTTCCTGTCAGAATTTCAGTAGAGGCAATGAGTCTGCATATGTTATATTCCAAATAAACCATCATGCAAAAACTTTAGCAAAGATACGTGTGTCTTTTTTTTTTTTTGACAGAGTCTCACTCTGTCACCCAGGCTGGAGTGCAGTGATGCGATCTTGGCTCACTGCAACCTCCACCTCCTGGGTTCAAGTGATTCTCCTGCCTCAGTCTCCCAAGTAGTTGGGCTTACAGGCCTGTGCCACCTTGCCCAGCTAGTTTTCGTATTTTTTTTTAAAGAAGTCATAAACAGCATTTATTACCTTGGTATATCATACTGGTCTTGTTGCTGTTCCTTCACATTTAAGTGGCTTTCCATCTTTCCTCCCTCGTCCCACAGCCTGGCTACACAGTGCGTGCCTGAACTGTTAGCCCACAGCAGCGATATGCTCATTCCGTCCACATCCCTAACATCATGCATTCACAGGGTGAAAGTCCTGGTCCACAAACCCTGCCCTACAGGAGGTTCAACGGTTGGGAGAGAATTTGTAGTAAACCAGGCCTCCCGGGATGGCGAGCTCCAGTAAGATGATAATGGAAAGCAGCCGCTTGCTGGTTGTCACTTTTCTGGACATTGAACGGAGAATCTTTCGACTTGTGCTCAAGTTTTCAGTTGTGTTTACCAGTCTACTCTTGGCGCGTTCTAAATGGTCTTGTCGTTCCCCCAGCTCTTCTGTGGTTTCTGAGCCAAGCTGGTCAGTCTCTGTGACCCGGCTCAGGCTTTCAGGGCCTTGCAGAAGCATTGCCCTTTGAGACTGTAGCCGATTCACATGCTCATTCTCTGCAGCACATTTGCGGTATTTCACGTCTCCTCGCCTTCCTGGTGTGGCTGTCAAAGCTGTGCTGCTCACCTCCCCATGGGGTTTGGCAAGGGCCTTAGACAGGGGTGCATAACGTAGCTCTTCCTCCATCCCTGCCAGCGTTTTCATTTGCTTCCTGTTGCTTTTCATCAAAATCCCTGATCAACTTCTCTTCAGTACTCGCCGTCCCCAGCAGCTGCTCTGGCAGCTCTTGTAGTCTTCATGGAGGCCGCGAAAGATTTCGTGCAGCTTCTCCAGACGCTCCGGGGAGGCGGCAGAGGTGGCCATGGCGCAGGCCCAGCTCCAGCAGTGGCCACCGAGATTGGGGTGCTGGGCCCTCTCCTAGCCCAGCGGTCAGCTGCCCAGCCCCGTGGCCATCACGGCGACCGCTGCGCCACCGCCGCCCAGGACGAGGCTCTTCCGGGGTCGCTAATTTTTGTATTTTTAGTAGAGACGCGGTTTCACCGTGTTGGCCAGGCTGGTCTCGACCTCTTGACCTCACGTTATCCGCCTACTTCCGCCTCCTAAAGTGCTGGGATTACAGGCACGGACCACCGCGCCCGGCCAATACGTGCGTCCTGAGCCCCTAGTCTACATTACGTATTTTAAAAGGTAAAGAGATATGTGAGGATGACTGTAGAGATGGCTGTGCCGTGGAGTCCTCCAGAGAAAGAGAGCGGGGAAGACCTCTGGTTGGGAGGGAGGACTTAGCGGGAACTCTCAGAAAGTCTAATATGTTCACCAGTAATTAAAGAGACACAGTGCGTTAACCGAATCTCACCTAGAAATCAGAAAAGACAAGGAAGAGATGACTAGCTCCTGAAAGGGCAGGAATGACGAAGGGGTCATCGATACTTTGGGATCAGCCTACATTCCTGAGTTTGTCAGGTCCGATGTTGCTTGAGTATTTCCTGCAGATCACTTGAAGGTCCCAGAGTCTGGAGCCATTTAAAATCCTGACCAAGACGAGCAATGGGACTCCACGAGAAAAATGTCCCTGTGGAGTGGGCCATGGAAAATCCTATGAGTGGTGGAAATGTCACCAAGAGGAAAATACATCGTCCAGTCATGGGAAATACACTCATAGATTCCTAGTAGAGGCCTTTGAAGGACAAAAGCATTTACTATAGAAAGAAACACTTTTAAACTCCTGTCAGGACCAAGGAATGAGAAGTCATTTTATTTAATTTTCAGATTTAAGTCCCTAATGATCAATCATATGAACATAGTCCTGTTTAAAAATCATTCTCCAATAGTCATAGCAAAGTCTTATTTATTTAATTTATTTATTTATTTATTTTTGAGACGGAGTCTCACTCTGTCGCCCAGGCTGGAGTGAGTGACGCGATCTCAGCTCACTGCAAGCTCCGCCTCCCGGGTTTACCCCATTCTCCTGCCTCAGCCTCCGGAGTAGCTGGGACTACAGGCGCCCGCCACCTCGCCTGGCTAGTTTTTGTATTTTTAGTAGAGACGTGGTTTCACCGTGTTAGCCAGGATGGTCTCGATCTCCTGACCTTGTGATCCGCCCGCCTCAGCCTCCCCAAGTCCTGGGATTACAGGTGTGAGCCACAGTGCCGGGTCATATCAAAGTCTTTTTATGGTAATACGGAGTATTAGTAACAATAAGGCCAGACGCGGTGGCTCATGCCTGTCATCTACCACTTTAGGAGGCGGACTCAGGTAGACTGCTTGAGCCCAGGAGTTCAAGACCAGCCTGGGCAACATGGCGAAACTCTGTTTCCACAAAAAATACAATAAAATTAGCCAGCGATGGTAGCTCGCACCTGTAGTCCCGCCTACTCAGGAGGTTGAGGTGGGAAGATCACTTGAGCCCAGGAGGTCGAGGCTATGTGAGCCATGAGCGTGCCACTGCACTCTAGTCCGGGTGACTCTGTCTCAAAAAACAAACAATAGTCCTCAAAGTCCAAGCCATGGTTTTCTCTACCATGCTGTAAGGTAGAGAATTTTTATATTTTTATTTGTTACAGACAGGGTCTGTCTCTGATGCCCAGGCTGGAGTGCAGTGGCGCAGTCATAGCTCACTGCAGTCCCCAGCTCCCAGGCTCAAGCAATCTTTTGCCCTAGCCTTCCAAGTAGCTAGGACTACAGGCACAGGCCACCACACCTGGATGATTTTTTAATTTTATGTTGAGATGGAGGCTTCACTATGTTGCCCAGGTAGGTCTTAAACTCCTGGCCTCAATCCATCCTCCCTCTCCAGCTTCCCAAAGTGCTGGGATTACAGGTATGAGCCACCACACCTGTCAGGTACAAAATGTTGAGGCTGTAGTTGAGAACTTTTTTCGCTCAATACAGTAGATCTAAACCTACTATTGAAAGTATGGCTGGGTGCGGTGGCTCATGCCTGTAATCCCAGTACTTTGAGAGGCCAAGGAAGGTGGATCCCTTGAGCCTAGGATTTCAAGACCAGCCTGGCCAACATGGCGAAACTCCATCTCTACTAAAAATACAAGAATTAGCCAGGCATGGTGGCACATGCCTGTATTCCCAGCCGTCGGAGGCTGAGGTATGAGAATCACTTGAACCCAGGAGGTGGAGGTTGCAGTGAGACAAGATCATGCCACTGCAATACAGCTTGAGCAACAGAGTGACTGTCTCAAAAAAAAAAAAAAAAGATGTTGCCTCTCTTTTGCAATCCCTCTGCAGTCTTCTTCCATGTGGAGCCATGGAAGCCTTCCACCCTGTAGGAAACACAAATTTCAGGCCCTTTAATTTGCATAAAGACATTTCCGGCCAGCCGTGGTAGCTCACACCTGTAATCCTAGCACTTTGGAAGGCCGAAGTGAGTGGATTACCTGAGGTCAGAAGTTCAAGACCATCCTGGCCAACATGGTGAAACCCTGTCTCTACTAAAAATACAAAAATTAGCGGGGCATGGTGGTGTATGCCTGTAATCCTAGTTACTGGGGAGGCTGAGGCAGGAGAAAAGCTTGAACCCAGGAGGTGGAGGTTGCAGTGAGCCAAGATCATGCCATTGCTCTCCAGTCTGGGAGACAAGAGCGAAACTCCGTCTCAAAAAAAAAAGAAAGAAAGAAATTTCTATCTTGCCACCTACAAATCTGAAACCTGAAGTGATTGGATCTCTTTTTAATCAATAGAGATAATTTCCATGCATTTATTTTTTGAATAACTTTTTCGTTATGGTGATCACTTTTTTTTGTTGTTGTGGGTTTTTTTTGGAGTACAGAGATTATAAAAATGACATTAGTTAAGAGTAGAAATTTTCAAAATAGGAACTAAAGTGAATATTGAAATTCCACAGTCATAATTCACCACACAAAAATTAAGTACCTATAGTACTGTTTGGTATTTCTTTCTAGTCTTTGTTCATCTGTATCCTTTTCAGAAAACATAATTGAGTTGGTAATGTATATACTAAGTTGTATTATTTATAATGGCTAAATAATATCCGATGACCACCTATGTGTCTGTTTTTATGTATTTAGGATTATTTCCTTAACAGAGTCCCCTTAAAGCAGAATTATTGGATAGAAGCTCTTGCTACATATTAAGAATCGGTCTGATTCTGCTCCTTTCCTTCCCGCTTTCTGCCCTGTAAATCATTTGGCAGTATCCACAATGGTAATTGACTCCTTCTGTGCTTTTATTTTATGCTCATTGGGATCTTATATTTTTCTCAAATTCCTCTTTCAGCTGCAAAATCTTGGGCAAAGCTTGCCAGCTAGCATGATGGGACCCCTGGATATAGCTATGGCAGCCCCACCTGAAGGAAAAGAGAAAAACGCAAGACTTACATTTTATCCATCCAGCTTTCTAAATGCATCTCTTTCTAGCAATCTTAGCCACAGAGATACACATCAGAATTCAGGAACTAAATGTTACCAGTCTTCTACTTTGTACTAAGTATTTTACATGTTTCATTTTATTGAACCTTTAATAGCTGTTAGATTAAATAGGTCTCATCTTTGTTTTACAGATGCAGCAATTGAGGCACAGATTTAAATAACTTGCATTAACTAATAGGTTCAAGATTTCAATCCACGTTTGTCTAACTTCAAAGTTCTATCTCCTACACCAGTATCCCTTCATAGTTAAAAGAAAACTGTGGTCGGGGGCAATAGCTCTTGCCTGTAATCCCAGCACTTTGGGAGGCCAAGGCAGGAGGATTGTTTGAGCTCAGGAGTTTGAGACCAGCCTGAGCAACATAGTGAGACCCCATCTCTACAAAAAATTAAATTAAAAAGAAATTAGCCGGGCATGGGGGCACGTACATGTAGTCCCAGCTACTCGGGAGGTTGAGGCAGAAGGATTGTTGAAGCCAGGGAGATTGAGGCTGCAGTGAGCTATGATTGCACTGCACTGCAGTTTGGGTGACACAACAAGATCTTGGGTAAGAAAAGAAAAGAAAAGAGGAGAGGAGAGGGGAGAGAGAGGAGAGGGGAGAAAGAAGGGAGGGGAGGGGAGGGGGAAAAGAAAGGAGGGAGGGAAGGAATGAAGGAAGGAAGGAAGGAAGAAAGGAAGGAAGGAAGGAAGGAAGGAGGGAAGGAGGGAAGGAGGGAAGGAGGGAGGGAAGGAGCGAGGGAAGGAGCGAGGGAGGAAACGGAACGGAAGGGAGGGAGGGAATGGAACAGAAGGGAGGAAGGGAGGGAAGGCTGTGAGCAAATGCCCAGTGGATTAAGTTCCCAAATAATATTGTAGGGGAGGAAAAACTTTCCTGTGGCCTCTTAAGTTCAGTGACTGGAGCCTGTGAATTAAACTGGCAAAAGATGAAGGCATACAAACGTATTTGATGTTAATATTTTGATTGTTTTTATGTGCTCAAAAGCGTTCATACTAAGTAAAGACTCAAAGAAGTGGTTAAAGTCGGGGCACTTAGATACCATCTTAAAAAGGGCAACAAAACATAGAGAAGTGATAAGACAAAGGAGAGGGGAGTGGAGCTTCCAGGGTGGCAAATTCTGGGAAGGTAAAATATGGGGGAAACTCATGGGAAGATAAGGTTAATTCACGCAGCCGCATCTCAGTGCACCTCCTCTCTGGAGATAAAGGCTGTTTTTCCCTTCCTGGTACAAGAGTGGGGGATACTTTCACAAAGGGAAACTTGTTCCCTGCTTTTAGGTAGAAAAGGGGAGGACAGAGAGTATTTTCTGCACCTGCTATTTCACAGTTGCCTTCAGTTTAAAATAATGCTTTCACAAAGTGGCATATTTTGGGGTGCCGATTCTGAGCCTCTTAAATTTATGGCTTGTTTTTGTTTTTGTTTTGAGACAGAGTCTCTCTCTCATCATCCAGCCTGGAGTGCAATACTGTGATCTCGGCTCACTGCAACCTCCACCTCCTGGGTTCAAGCGATTCTCCTGCCTCAGCCTCCTGAGTAGCTTGGACTATAGGCGCGTGTCACCACACCTGGCTAAATTTTGTATTTTTAGTAGAAATGGGGTTTCGCCATGTTGGCCAGGCAGGTCTGGAACTTCTGACCTCAGGTGATCCACCTGCCTTGGCCTCTTGAAGTGCTAGGACTACAGGCGTGAGCCACTGCGTTCAGCCTATGGCTGTTCTTTAATGTGCTTCAATAAATAACTCAGATCCAGTTTCCTCTTATTCTTTGCTTTCTTTTATTACATTTTCCTCATGTTCAGGCCATTTATTCTTGAGGTTTTCCCTTTAGCTCTATCGCTGTGAAATTGGAACTTTAATTGGTAGCATAAAATAATTTTCTAAGAAGATTGCTGTTGATTGCTGTTAATTGCTGTTAATTAATAAAAAGCATTGCTGATTTAGGTGCTGGGATTTTTGCCTTTTTTTTTTTTTTATTTTGTTTGGAGATGAAGTCTTGCTCTGTCACCCAGGCTGGAGTGCAGTGGCACAATCTCAGCTCACTGCAACCTCTGCCTCCCAGGTTCAAGGGATTCTCCTGCCTCAGCCTCCTGAGCAGCTGGGATTACAGGCTCAGGCCACCACACCCGGCTGTTTGTATTTTTAGTACAGACAGGGTTTCACTGTGTTAGCCAGGTGGTCTCCATCTCCTGACCTCGTGATCCGCCTGCCTCAGCCTCCCAAAGTGCTGGGATTACAGGCGAAAGCCACTGTGCCCGGCCTGTTTTTAAATTAAGAAGATTCAGGCAAATTGTGTTTGTGTTCCAACAGTAAACAAGCTGATGCGAAAGAAATGACTATTACCAAAATGGATAATAATTTGTTACATTTTTCCTCATCCTCAACTGCTCCGGCCAATGCCATCTGATTTTAATGATACCGTTCGTTGCTCCTGGAAACCGACAAAGAAATCAGAATTTACAAAGACCATGAAAACAAATCATACTCACAAGTGAGACAATATATGACCATGAAAGCTGCGGGGAGAGTGCATCATTCAAAGCAGAGAGTGAAAAGAAAGGCTGTGCTGGGTTATTGTATATTTATCTGGTCGCTACATGAAAATCTTCACTGAGGAGAATACTAGAAGGCCAAATGTTAAATGGCCAAAGCCAGGGAGCAAATTACTGCCAGACTTAGAAAAAGGGTTTTCAGCCAGTGTTGCCCCTGATGGGGTCTCAGACCGCCTGCATCAGAATCACCATCAGCACTTATTAGAAGTGCCTGTTTCTGGACCTCAGCCCAGACCTAACCTGAAATCTCCAAAAATGAGGCCCCGGAACCTACATTTCAAACAAGTTATTTCTGGGCCTGGCATGGTGGCTCATGCCTGTAATCCCAGCACTTTGGGAGGCTGAGGCAGGAAGATTGCTTAACCCCGGGAGTTTGAGACCAGCCCAGGCAACATGGTGAAACCCCATCTCTACAAAAAAAATCCCAAAATTAGCCGTGTTTGTGTGCACCTGTAGTCCCAGCTACTCAGGAGGCTGAGGTGGGAGAGTCGTTTGAGCCCAGAAAGCCGCTGCACTCCAGCCTGGGTGACAGAAGGAGACTCTGTCTCAAAAACAAACAAACAAACAAACAAACAAACCAACAAACTGAGTTCCTTGTGATTCTTTCACCAAGTGGAGAACCATGGACGTAGTCTCTGAGCCCCTACTAGTTACTGAAAGAAGTATAGTCACCTTGTAGTCCAATAATTTTTATCTTTGTTAGTGACTAATTGTTGACAAATATTTTCCTTCAAAATTTACATTCTTGAAATAATCAGGCATGTAAAAATCCTTCTAAAATATTCAATTTAAAATTTGTATTAATGAAATGCTTTCCACCATATTATATGACAGATTTGCAGATATGAATCTGATACCAAATTCAGCTGAAAAAATCTTCTTTATAAAATGCTAAGACATTCAAACCATTTTATAATCTGTCAGGAAAACATTTGAGATGCAGACAACATGATGTGATTTGCTTCACAATGAGCTGATAGTTGTTAAGCTGGGTGATGATTATATGGGGGTTTGATGTATTATATATGTATATTTGATATACTCCATAATTTAAAAGTTAAAAAAAAAAGCTGTCCACCCAAATGCTTTGTAAAGGGTCTCTCATTAAGGTATGTAATGTACCTGGTATTTGTTATTACTCCCTTTGTTTTGCTAGTTAGTAGGTATTCTGGATAGAAAATTAAGCACATACTAACTGAACATTGATTGTAATTGTAAAGCTCAGTTAAGCCAAATGGCATTTAAAAGCCCCAGGGAATGTTTACAATTGATAAGATGATTGTTATTATTATTATTTTGAAACATGGTCTTACTCCATCGCCCAGGCCAGCGTGCAGTGGTGTCATCATGGTTCACTGTAGCCTCCATCTCTTCGGCTCAGGCAATACTCCCTCCTCAGTCTCCCTAGTAGTTGGGACCACAGGTACGTGCCACTGTGCCCAACTAATTTATTTATTTATTTATTTAATGTATGCTTTATTTTCTATTTATTGCTTTTGGTACACCCTTGTAGAACACTGGCTAATTAAAAACAGCTTTTTTTTGTAGAGATAGAGTCCCACAGTGTTGCCCAGGCTGGTCTCAAACCTCTGGGCTCATGCAAGCCTCCCGTGTCAGTCTCCCAAAGTGAGATTACAGGTGTGAGCCACTGCACCTGGCCAAGATTTTTTTTTTTTATTTTTTATTTTTTGAGATAGAGTCTCGCTCTGTTGCCTAGGCTGGAGTGCAGTGGCGTGATCTCAGCTCACTGCAACCTCCACCTCTCGGGTTCAAGTGATTCTCCTGCCTCAGCCTCCCAAATAGCTGGGATTAAAGGCATACGCCACCATGCCCAGCTAATTTTTGCATTTTTAGTAGAGACAGAGTTTCACCATGTTGGCCAGCCTGGTCTCAAACTCCTGACCTCAAATGATCCGCCCACCTCAGCCTCCCAAAGTGCTGGGATTACAGGCGTGAGCCACCGTACCCTGCCCCAAGATTATTCTTATTCTTGTCATCATTATTATTTTTGAGACGGAGTCTTGCACTGTCACCTGGGCTGGAGTGCAGTGGCGTGATTTTGGCTCACAGCAACGTCTGCCTTCCGGGTTCAATCAATTCTCCTGCCTTAGCCTCCCAAGTTGCTGGATTATAGGTGCATACTAAGAAAGTCTTACAGTGTCCATCAACAGAGGAGTGGATAAACGAAGTGTGGTATGTACATAAAAAGGAATATTAATCAGTCTTAAAGAGGAAGGCACTTTGGGAGGCTAAGGCGGGCGGATCACCTGAGGTCAGGTATTCAAGACCAGCCTGGCCAACATGGTGAAACCCCATGTCTACTAAAAATACAAAAATTAGGTGGGCGTGGTGGTGGGCACCTATAATCCCAGCTACTCGGGAGGCTCAGGCAGGAGAATCGCTTAAACCCTGGAGGCGGAGGTTGTAGTGAGCTGAGATCGTGCCACTGCACTCCAGCCTGGGTGACAGAGCCAGAATCTGTCTCAAAAAAAAAAAAAAAAAAAAAAAAAGAGAGGAAGGAAAGTCTGCTACATGCTATAACATGGATAAACCTTGAAGATATTATGCTAAGGAAAATAAGCCAGTCACAAAAGGACATCTATTGTATGATTCCAGTTATTTGAGGGACATGAAGTAGCCAAATTCATAGAGTGCAGAATGATGGTCACCAGGGCGGATAGGGAAGGATGCAATTGGAAGTTATTGTTTAATGGGCCGAGAGCCTTAGCTTGGGAAGATAAAAAGTTCTGTAGATGGATGGTGGTGATGGTTGCACAACAATTTGAATGTACATAACGCCACTGAATTATATACTTAAAATGGTAACTTTTGTTATGTATATTTTACCACAATTAAAAAAAAATATTGAGCACCTGTTATGTGCTAGTCACTGTTGAAAAAGACAGTGAGGTGCCTGAGCTTATGGAGCTTCCATTCTGCTGAAGGAAATAGTAAGTGAGATAATTATGAAGGAAATAAAGAGGGTGATTTCGGAACATAGTAATAGAGAGGGGAATATTTACTCTAGGTAGTGGTGTTGGAGATGAGATTTAAGGGATGGGAATGAGCCTCTAAAGGCATTCCAGATAAAGGATGCAGCAAGTATGAAAGTCCTGAGGAAGGGAAAGACTGTCTGAGGGTGAGAAAAGAGGCCAGGAGGTTCAAGAAGCAGACACACGGCCTGGAATCTTTTGTTGTGCAAAGAAGAGAAGATGGTGGGGCAGATCAAGGGGTTGACAAACTTTTTCTGTAAAGGACTAGATGATAAATAATTTAGGTTTTTCAGGCCAAGAGAAAAAAAAAAAAGAAGGAAAAATGAAATTTACATAATGACACTGGTAGGAAAAAAGTCTGACATAGTGTCTATAATTTTGAGAAAGGAGTGACCAGTAGTGACACTTTTTTGTTCCACTTAGGAAATGATCAGAGCCTCACCTGAACTATTATCCATCCAAAAGTGGGATTCTTAAAAGGAGGAGGGCCTAGAAATGAGAAAGAAGTGAAAAATATGTTTGTTGAAAGGCCAACATGGGTGTTTGGAAGAGAGGTAATGCTAATAAGGTATTTGTAAAATTGGAGGTAGGCAACTTTGCTTTTGATACCCGTCATCACCATTCCATTGCCCCCGTAAATGTAAATTCCTCAGGTGTTTGGCACATACGATATCCAATACATATTTGTTGAATAAGGTAACTTTTTCCTTCTTTTTGTTTATTCCCTGAGAAATAAGTGCCCTGGTGCTGCCCCCTGGTGGCTAAAGGATCCCTTCACTGGGAGCCTAAACCCTCCTTGGTAATACTGTGGGCTGGGAACCACGGCTCTGTGTGACTGCAGTTCCCCTTCCTCACAAAGGATATTAAGGATGTTAAAGGGTATTAGTGGTATAGATAAGAGAAATACGTTTTTCTTTCTTTTAAATGTTATATTTGATTTTTAAAAACTTTATCCAAGTGGGTCTGAAAGTCTTAATAAAAATGCCTACGAATAAAAGGGTTACATGGACATGTGCGAGAATAGTTCCTCCTTCCATTTAAAACAAACAATTCCTTTTTAGCCAAACTTCCTTTTTACAAAACCACTATATTTAGCTTTCCCTTCTTGAGATGAATCTTTCCTTTCCATAAAATTTTAAAACAAAATAAGTAACTGGCTTAAGCCAAAATTGGGATTTAATATTTTATTTTATTTTATTTTATTATTTTATTTTGAGACGGAGTTTCGCTCTTGTTTCTCAGGCTGGAGTGCAGTGGCGCGATATCGGCTCACCGCAACCTCCGCCTCCTGGGTTCAAGCAATTCTCCTGCCTCAGCCTCCGGAGTAGCTGGGATTACAGGCACCTGCCACCACGCCCGGCTAATTTTGTATTTTTAGCACAGACAGGGTTTCACCATGTTGGTCAGGCTAGTTTAGAACTCCCAACCTCGTGATCCGCCCACCTCGGCCTCCCAAAGTGCTGGGATTGCAGGCGTGAGCCACTGCGCCCGGCCGGGATTTAATTTTTTAAGGGTGGTCTCAGTAGATGAAATTAAATTAAGGTTGTAAATAGACTTAAATTACTGTTATTGGCAATGTTGAATAGTAAGGCTACTAAAACCATAAATCAAAGCAATATTAATAAAAATCAATTCTAAAACACAATTTTATATTACTTTGAAAAATATTTTCTTTTCTTTTCTTTCTTTTCTTTTCTTTTCTTTTTTTTTTTTTTTTTTT
>NC_037672.1:180381758-180417742 GCF_003255815.1 Theropithecus gelada | reverse complement strand
CTAATTTTTTTTTTTTTTTGTAGTTTTAGTAGAGATGGGGTTTCACCGTGTTAGCCAGGATGGTCTCCATCCCCTGACCTCATGATCCGCCCGCCTTGGCTTCCCAAAGTGCTGGGATTACAGGCGTGAGCCACCGTGCCCGGCTGAAACATATTTTCTATTGAGTGACATTATCAGACCCACATATAAGCCCAGCCATTACAAAATTATTGTTTCTTGATCTTTTTTATAGGCCTGTTTCGGCATAAAATATTACTTTTGAGATTAACAATAAAGAATAAAATTTGCCTCTTTAAGTGAATACCTGTGTTTAGTTTTGGTAGCACAGATACTAGATCCTGGGATGAATTTGGGATAAACACTGACAGATTTCATTTTCAATTGAAATGAGAATGTCTGTCTGTGTTCTTCATGCTTGTTATACTGGAAAAAGCTTGCTAATATAAGCAAGAAATTGAACATTGCAACAAAATTTTCATTTTATGCATATGAATAGCAGGATACTCTTCTTTCACAGAAATCCGAACTTGCCTAGAGAGAGATCAGTGAATCTCACCTTGAATGTACTATCAGATTGCGGTTTACAAAGTTCTTTCTCTTCTCTCAAAGGCAAGTTCTGAAGCTGAGTAGGTTTAAAGAAAAGGCCCCTCGGCCGGTCATTGGTGTTGAAAGGGAGAGAAAACGCCCTTTCATTTTGTCCTGAAGTTCTTCCAGGAGGTTTTCAGTAAGATGTGAGACTTACTGATGTCTTTCCTTACTCGCAGGGCCAAACGACATTGGAAGCATTTTAAGATTTTTTCAGCATGATTTTTTCAAAAATTCAGTTTCCTTTTAAATCCAAGAATCTCATTACTTGGAGTCAAAACATTTTCTCCTGGGGCCTGGAAGATACTTGTTCAACTAGTTTATGTGATGAAGTATTTGCTAAGTAGGCTAGTTTCTGCTGACATTCTTTATCTTCAAAGCACTCAGAAAAATCTGGCTTTCCATTTTCTTGAAAGTCCTCCTGCAAGTCACCTTTCAGCTCAAACACTGAAGAACTCTGAGAACTCTTCCTTTGTTAAGCCACCTGATTTCTCTGTACTTGGAGATTCATGTACCTTTGTCCGGGCTTTCATAGTTTTTAAAGCATACTCAAGTGAACTGGGCTTTTTAAAATGTAGTTTATCATGTTTGAAAATCACTCAGAACTTTCATCACTTCACCTCCAAGAGTTTTTTACTTCAATACCTTTCTATAAAGAAAGTAGTGTGTTGTGACTTTGTCAGAATTTTCTTTCTTTACAAGAGGTGAAAATTCTTTTTTTTTTTTTTTTGAGATGGAGTCTTGCTCTGTCGCCCAGGCAGGTGTGCAGTGGTGCAATCTTGTCTCACTGCAACCTCTGCCTCCCGGGTTCAAGTGATTCTCCTACCTCAGTCTCCAGAGTAGCTGAGATTACAGGCGCCCGCCGCCACGTCCAGCTAATTTTTGTATTTTTAGTAAAGACAGGATTTCACCATGTTGTTCAGGCTGGTTTCAAACTCCTGACTTCAGGTGATCCGCCTGCCTTGGCCTCCCTAAGTGCTAGGAGTATAGACGTGAGCCACCGCACCTGGCCAAGAGTTGAAAATTCTTATGGAACCATCCATGTGTGAGACCCTATGGTCCAGATTGTGAGCACGGTTCTTGGAAGACAGAGCTTTTGCTTTCAGGTAGGAAGACAGAACATTAAATGTATCTTGGCCTTGAGGCAAATTTTTATAGCAGGAATGTTTCTTGAAATTCACCATTACTTACAAATCTTCCCAGTGCTACCCAGTGATATTTATTGGTAATGTCTGTTGACTCATCAACCTGAATAAAGAAGCTATTGTTTTCCATTTCATTGCACAAAATTCTTCAGCATCACAGGAAAGGAATATAAGCTTTTTCCTCTACTCCTTTCGGTTCATTGTCTGGGGCCCTGAAGATTAGACAGATGAAAGACAGATTAACAGGAGAAAAGACATACAAATTTTATTTGATCTTAGTCTTTATATATAAGGGCCTTCCTGGAAAAGAAGTGAAGAGCCAAAGAAGCGGACAGATCTGAGAACTTATATACCATCTTCAACAAAGAGCAATCAATTGTGGAAAAGTGACAAGACAAATGACATTTTTTAAAGAGAGATGGGGTCTTGCTATGTTGCCCAGATTGGCCTGGAACTCCTGGGCTCAAGCAATCCTCCCACCTCAGACTTCCGAGTAGCTGTGACTATAGGTATAGCCACCACACCAGCTGGAAAAGGGTTGTAAGCTTCTAGGGGCTGCACTCTGTGGGACTGTAGATATATGGGGAAAGTAATGGAAGATACGGGTTAATTTAGTAAGGTCGGTTTGTGCAGGTCCATCTTGGTGCCAACTTTCTGTTTTCTTCGTGGTCATAAATTGTCCCTGGGAGAGGAGATTTATGGCAGTTCTCATTTCTTAGGCGTTTCTGCTTCTAGTCAGATAAGAAAAGCCCCAGGAAGGTTCTCTCTGCGTCTGCTAATTCTCACATGCCTTCAGCTCAAAATAATTCATATGCCAAAGTGGCACATTTTGGGGTGGCATATTCCAATCCCCTTCCATGCCATGTGACATGTCATCACTATGTTGATGTATACTGTTGAAAGTGGAACCTTGTCAACTTCTCCATGCTGCATCTTATCTTGTCGTTTTGCTCACTATGATTTTACATGCTGGCCTAATGAGATTCTTACCAACGGTGTGACTTTTCCTTTTTTGAGCAATTAGTCCAGCTAGTAAATAAATTGCTGTGAGTCTTTCCACTGAATGTGATTATCTTTTCTTTTCATTCTTTCTTTCTTTCTTTTTTTTTTTTTTTTTTTGTCTTGCAAAGCTTTCCCTGTTTGGAATTTCCAATAGCCATTTCAAAAAAAATCAGCACTTTTACTATCAAATGGCTGTGATTTGTAGGGAAGTTCTTTTCCAGTTTTTCGGAGCCACTGCTGCATTTGTAAGATGACACACAACATATAACAGACTAGGCCAACTTGAATTAGCAGACACCTAAAACTCATCGACAAATAACTTTGATAGTTACTTTTTGGTGCATCCTTAATCATATTAATGCTGAATCATGAAATGACTCAGAAGGTTGTAATTAGCTTTAATCAGAATTATTCATAGGTATAAGCCTATGAACACTGCTCTTCCATTTGGTATATTTTCCTTAAAAACTGCTACATTGAACCATCAGACTTTAAAAAACACCAACAAGGGCCGGGCGCGGTGGCTCAAGCCTGTAATCCCAGCACTTTGGGAGGCCGAGACGGGCGGATCACAAGGTCAGGAGATCGAGACCATCCTGGCTAACACGGTGAAACCCCGTCTCTACTAAGAAATACAAAAAAACTAGCCGGGCGAGGTGGCGGCGCCTGTAGTCCCAGCTACTCAGGAGGCTGAGGCAGGAGAATGGCGGGAACCCGGGAGGCGGAGCTTGCAGTGAGCTGAGATCCGGCCACTGCACTCCAGCCTGGGTGACAGAGCGAGACTCCGTCTCAAAAAAAAAAACAAAAAACAAAAAAAACAAAAAACACCAACAAATATGAACAGAGGGCATAATAAATACTAGACAAGAGAATTGCAAGCAAAAGTTAAAAAGTAACAACACAGTTCACTTCTACCCTGCACAATCCATGTGTTGCAATGTTTACAACAGCGGAACAACAGGAACGGGCAGCTGAGTCCCAGGGCATTAAAATTCTTCTTTTAAAATGAAACTTTCACTCCAGCTTTCCAACTGGAAGACCTTATTTACTGCTGTCAGTCATGGCATCCGAAAGGAGACTGGGGGACTGAGGCGATTCAGGATGGAGAGGGTGACGTCTCAGTCTACTGTGGCACATGCATTCTGGAGCTCCTCTGTCCCATAGAGACTTCAAACATTTGTTGTCCGCCCACCACACTGGAACAAGGTTTGGTGATGTGCAAAAGCAGGTCATCCCTGTCCACAGACACTTAACGCTTAGTGCACTTGTATATTTTAAACCTGATCCTTTAAAATGCTACAATTTTCTATCCACAAAGACAGAGATAGATGCTCTGTCAAAGGGTTTTGCCTTGCAAATTTTTTCTACGTAAACAGATGTGTTAGTCTGTTTTCACACTGCTGAAAAAGACATACCCACGACCGGGAAGAAAAAGAGGTTGAATTGGACTTACACTTCCACATGGCTAGGGAGGCCTCAGAATCATGGCAGGAGGCCAAAGGCACTTCTTACATGGTGGTGGCAAGAGAAGATGAAGAAGCAGCAAAAGCAGAAACCCCTGATAAACCCATCAGATCTCATGAGACTTATTCACTATCATGAGAATAGCATGGGAAATACTGGCCCCTATGATTCAATTACCTCCCCCTGGGTCCCTCCCACAACATAGGGGAATTCTGGGAGATACAATTCAGGTTGAGATTTAGATGGGGACACAGCCAAACCATATCATTCTGCCCTGGCCCCTCCAAATTTCATGTCCTCACATTTCAAAACCAAACATGCCCTCCCAACAGCCCCCCCAAAAGTCTTAACTAATTTCAGCATTAACCCAAAAGTCCACAGTCCAAAGTCTCATCTGAGACAAGGCAAGTCCTTTCCGCTTATGAGCCTGTAAAATCAAAAGCAAGCTAGTTACTTTCTAGATACAATGGGGGTATAGGTATCGGGTAAATACAGTCATTCCAAATGGGAGAGATTGGTCAAAACAAAGGGGTTCCAGGGCCCATGCAAGTCCGAAATCCAGCAGGGCAGTCAAATTTTGAAGCTCCAAAATGATCTCCTATGACTCCAAGTCTCACATCCAGGTCACGCCAATGCAAGAGGTGGATTCCCATGGTCTTGGACGGCTCCGTCCATGTCGCTTTGCAGGGTACAGCCTCCCTCCCGGCTGCTTTCATGTGCTGGTGTTGAGTGTCTGTGGCTTTTCCAGGTGCACAGCACAAGCTGTCAGGGAATCTACCATTCTGGGCTCTGGAGGACGGTGGCCCTCTTCTCACAGCTTTGCTAGGCAGTGCCCCAGTAGGGACTCTGTGTGGGGGCTCTGACCTCACATTTCCCTTCCACCCAGCCCTAGCAGAGGTTCTCCATGAGGGCCCCATCACTGCAGCAAACTTTTGCTTGGGCATCTGGGCATTTCCATATATCTTCTGAAATCTAGGAAGAGGTTGCCAAACCTCTATTCTTGACTTCTGTGCACTTGCAGGCTCAATACCACGTGGAAGCTGCCAAGGCTTGGGGCCTCCACCCTCTGAAGCCACAGCCCGACCTGTATGTTGGCCCCTTTCAGCCACAGCTGGAGGGGCTGGGACACACAGCACCAAGTCCCTAGGCTTCACACAGCACAGGGACCCTGGCCCTGGCCCACAAAACCACTTTTTCCTCCAGGGTCTCTGGGCCTGTGATGGGAGGGCTGCCGTGAAGATCTCTGACCTGGCATGGAGACATTTTCCCCATGGTTTTAGGGATTAATATTAGGCTCCTTGCTACTTGTGCACATTTCTGAAGCTGCCTTAAATTTCTCCCAAGAAAATGTTTTTTTTTTTTTTTCTATTGCATAATGAGGCTGCACATTTTCTGAACTTTTATGCTCTACTTCCCTTACAAAACTGAATACGTTTAGCAGTACCCAAGTCACCTCTTGAATACTTTGCTGCTGGACATTTCTTCCAGATACCCTAAATCATCTTTCTGAAGTTCAAAGTTCCACAAATCTCTAGGGCAGGGGTAAAATGCTGTCAGTCTTTTTGCTAAAACATAACAAGAGTCACCGTCACCTTTTCTCCAGTTCCCAACAAGTTCCTCATCTCCATCTGAGACCACCTCAATCTCGACCTTATTGTCTATATCGCTATCAGCATTTTGGGAAAAGCTATTTAACAAGTCTCTAGGAAGTTCCAAACTTTCCCACATTTTCCTTTCTTCTTGTGAGCCCTCCAAACTGTTTCAACCGCTGCCTGTTACCCAGTTCCAAAGTCACTTCCACATTTCCAGGTATCTTTTCAGCAACACCCCACTCTAATGGTACCAATTTACTGTATTAGTCTGTTTTCATACTGCTGATAAAGACATAACCTGAGACTGGGAAGAAAAAGAGGTTTAATTGGACTTACAGTTCCATGTGGGCTGGGGAGGCCTCAGAATCATGGGGGGAGGTGAAAGGTACTTCTTACATGGCGGCACCAAGAGAAAATGAGGAAGAGGCAAAAGCAGAAACCCCTGATAAACCCATCATAGCTCATGAGACTTATTCACTATCACAATAATAGCAAGGGAAAGACTGGCCCGCATGATTCAGTTACCTCCCCCTGGGTCCCTCCCACAACATGTGGGAATTCTGGGAGATACAATTCACATTGAGATGTGGGTGGGGACACAACCAAAACATATCAGCAGATTAATTGGCATTTTCCTTTAATGGCTTCCGAATTTTGTGTCATAGTTAGAAAGCACCACCCCCGACTGCACCACACTTCAAGATTAATTTGCTCATGTTAGTACTTTCATAGTTTTACATTTTATATTTAAGTCTTTGAATTTATCTTGGTGTAAGTTGGAAAGCAGAGATGGATCTTAATTTCATTTCCAGTTTGCTACTTAATTTAGTTATTGATTAAGCTATCTTTCTCCCATTAGTTCAAAATGCTGTTTTTATCATATTTTATATTCCCTAGAAAATTTGGGTTATTTCTGAACTTCCTATTTTGTCCCATTTATCTTTAACCTTGCTATGCTCCAGTACTATACAATTTTGACTTTTATGATTCCATGGGTTAAAATATGTTTTTATTTATAGGGTTAAAATATGTTTTAATATCAGGTGGGGATAATACCCCTTCATTATTCTTTTTTTTTTCTGAATTTTCCTGACTACTATACTTTTTTTTCCTACAAACTTTTGAATCAGCTTATCTAGTATAACAATCCTCTTGGTATTTTTCTTGGGATCATGTTAAAATATAGATAAACAAACATAACTGTTACACTTATGAAGTTAGTTTTTGTATCTAAGAGCTTTATGTGTTTTCCTGTTTGCTGAAAAATTCGTTCTTGTCCCTGAGTGTTTAAAGGTTTTCTGCATGTAGGTTTTAAATGCTTTTTTATCACTAAATATTTTATTTTCTGTTGCTATTGTAAATAAGGTCTTCTCTATTATATCTTCTGGTTGGTTATTTTTATATTCTGAAGCACCAGATTTGTATTGGTATTTGGCATTAATTTCATACCCAGGTACTTGACTGAATTCCCTTATTTATTTATTTAGATTTTTGAATTGATTAGGGATGGGAATTCTAGTATACAATTATATCTAAATAACAATGATTTTACCTTTTTTCCAATGTTTAAACATATATTTCTCTCATTGAATTTTTTTTTTTTTAAGATGGAGTTTCGCTCTTGTTGCCCAGCTGGAGCGCAATGGCACCGTCTCGGCTCACTGCAGCCTCTGCCTCCAAGGTTCAAGCGATTCTCCTGCCTCAGCCTCCCAAATAGCTGGGATTACAGGCACCTGCCACCATGCCTGGTTAAGTTTTGTATTTTAGTAGAGACAGGGTTTCACCATGTTGGCCAGGCTGGTTTTCTCTCATTTAATTCTATTGCTTTGTAGCAGGATGAGCCGCAGAAAACACCCCCAGACACCAGGTGAAAGACGAAAGAGGCTTTATTTGGCTGAGAGCATTGGCAGACTTGTGTCTCAAGAACTGAGCTCCCAGAAGAAAAAAATTCGTGGTCCTTTTGAGAAATGAAGCCAGCTGGACTTCCTGGGTCGAGTGGGGACTTGGAGAACTTTTCTGTCTAACTAGGGGATTGCAAACTCATCAATCAGCACTTGTGCCTAGCTAAAGGATTGTAAATGCACCAATCAGCACTCTGTTAAAATGCACCAATCTGCGCTCTGTGTCTAGCTAAAGGATTGTAAATGCACCAATCAGCACTCTGTAAAAACACACCAATCAGCACTTGTGCCTAGCTAAAGGATTGTAAATGCACCAATCAGCACTCTGTAAAAACGTACCAATCAGCACTCTGTATCTAGCTAAAGGATTGTAAATGCACCAATCAGCACTCTGTAAAAACACACCAATCAGCGCACTGTGTCTAGCTAAAGGATTGTAAATGCACCAATCAGCACTCTGTAAAAACACACCAATCAGCACTCTGTGTCTAGCTAAAGGATTGTAAATGCACCAATAAGCACTCTGTAAAAATGCACCAAGCAACATTCCATGTCTAGCCAAAGAACTGTAAATGTACCAATAAGCACTCTGTAAAAATGCACAAATCAGCACTCTGTGTCTAGCTAAGGGATTGTAAATGCACCAATCAGCTCTCTGTAAAAATGCACCAATCAGCACTCTGTAAAATGGACCAATCAGCAGCATGTGGGCGGGGACAAATAAGGGAATAAAAGTTGGCCATCACCAGCCAGCAGGAGCAACCCACTCGGATCTCCTTCCACACTGTGTAAGCTTTGTGCTTTAGCTTTTCAAAATAAATCATCTTGCTGCTGCTGACTCTTTGGGTCTGCACCACCTTTAAGAGCTGTAAAACTCACTGTGAAGGTCCACAGCTTCATTCTTGAAGTCAGCAAGACCAAGAACCCACCAGAGGGAACCAACTCGGGACACACTTTTAAGGGCTTACAACTCTAAGGGGGTCCATGTGAAAGAGCCGTGATAGATTGGGCAAGTGATCTATAGGTAACACATGTGGTTAGAGAAGGGGGTTAATCTTTAACCTCAGGCCTGGTCAGTGGTGCTGTTAGTCTTGCCACTGACTTCATTCCTGTTGTTTTTCAGCTTTTACTTCCTCATTCTCTTCAGAGACAGGAGACAGTAAGAGAAATGGCCTCTCTCCTCAGCTTAAGATAGTACTTGCCAGGCACCGTGGCTGACACCTGTAATCCCAGCACTTTGGGAGGCTGAGGCAGGCAGATCATAAGGTCAGGAGTTCAAGACCAGCCCGACCAACATGGTGAAAACCCCGTCTCTACTAAAAATACAAAGATTAGGTGGGTGTGGTGGCGTGTGCCTGTGATCTCAGCTACTCAGGAGGCTGAGGCAGAAGAATTGCTTGAACCTGGGAGGCGAAGGTTGCAGTGAGCCAAGATCGCGCCATTGCACTCCAGCCTGGGCGATAGAGTGAGACTCCATCCCCCCCGCAAAACAAAAGACGGTGCTTATCTTGTCCATAATTTAGCAGGAGTGTTTCAATATTACACCCATGCTGTTTCCATATTAAACAGATTCTTTGTGGTTGAGATAAATATACTTCATTATGCTAAGAACATATTTGTATACTCCTGCTAAGAACTTACATCAAGTATGAATATGGAATTTTTCTTTTTTTTAATACGGAATTTTTCAAATGTCTTTGATAGCTTTTTCAGACATGAGTACAGTTATGTGCCACATAATGATGTTTTGGTCAACGATGGATCACGTATACCATGGTGGTCCCATAAGATTATAATGGAGCTGAAAAATTCGTATCTCCTAATGACATCATAGCCATCATAATGCAATGCATTACTCACGTGTTTGTGAAGATGTTGGTGTAAAGAAACCTATGGAACTGCCAGTCGTCTAAAAGTATGACACATACAATCATGTACAGCACATAATGAAGGGCTTGATAATAAAGGGCTATGTTACTGGCTTATGTGTTTACTATCCTATATTTTTCATTGTTATTTTAGAGTGTACTCCTGCTTCGCAGTGTCTCATGCCTGTAATTCTATCACTTGGGGAAGCCAAAGCAGGTGGATCACTTGAGGTCAGAAGTTTGAGACTGACCTGGCCAACACGGTGAAACCCCGTCTCTATTTAAAGTACAAACACTAGCCGGCTGTAGTGGCGTGTGCCTGTAGTTCCAGCTACTTGGGAGACTGCAGCAGGAAAATCGCTTGAACCCAGGAGGTGGAGGTTGCAGTGAGCTGAGATCGCACCACTTACTCCAGCCTGGGCAACAGAGCAAGACTGCCTCTCAAAAAAAGGAAAGAAAACTGCAAAATAGCCTCAGGCAGGCCCTGTAGGAGGGATTCCAGCAGAAGGCACGTTATTACAGGAGACGACAAACTGTGGGCGTGGAAGGCAGTGATACTGATCATCCTGGCCCTGTGTAGGCCTAGGCTCATGTGTATGTTTGTCTTAGTTTTTAGCAAAAAATATTTTTAAAGTAAAGATAATAATAACTTTTTAAAACATGAAAAGCTTATAGATATTTTTGCACAGCTATGCAATGTTTTTGTGTTTTAAGCTCTTATTACGAAAGAGTTTAAAAAATTAAACTTGAAAAGGTAAGTTACAGTAGCCTAAGGTTAATTTATTATTGAAGAAAGAAAAATGATTGCTTATAAAGTTAGCGTAGTCTACGTGTACAGTGTTGATAAAGTCTATACCCATGCACAGTAATGTCCTGGGCCTTCATACTCACTCCTCACTCACTCCTCACTCACTCCTCACTCACTCACTCCTCACTCACCCACTCACTCCTCACTCACCCACTCACTCCTCACTCACTCACTCCTCACTCACTCACTCACTCACTCACTCACCCACCCACCCAGAGCCACTTCCAGTCCTGCAAGCTCCCTCCATGGTGAGTGCCCTGTGCAGGCGTTCATTCTTTATCTTTTGTACCATATTTTTACTGTACCTCTTCTATGTTTAGCTATGTTTGGATATACAAATACTTAGCATTGTATTACAGTTGCTCACAGTATTGAGCACACTCACATGTTGTACAGGTTTGCAGTCTAGGAGCAGTAGGCCATACCTATAGGTCATACCATAGATCCTAAGTGTGTAGAAAGCTCTACCATCTAGGTTTGCGTAAGTACATGCTATGATGTTTGCACAGTGACAAAATTGCCGAATACATTTCTCAGAGCATATCTCCATCATTAAGTGATACTTATCTGTATATATTCTTCTTATACCTATTAATAACAATATATTTCTGTAGAAATATACCTGGTTCATTAACTAAACATTGGAAATGTTACCTCTTTTTGTATGCTCTGGAAAAATTAAAATAAGATATGGGAGTTGTCTTTTCTGTAAAGATTTTACAGAATTCCTCTATAACTGCTGGAATTTGAGGGGTCCTTTTTTTTTTTTTTTAACAACTTCCTATTTCTTTTATAGTAATCTATCTGTTTAAATTTTTTTCTCTTCTAAATCGTTTGTGGGCCCGGCACGGTGGCTCATGCCTGTAATCCCAGCACTTTGGGAGGCCGAGGCAGGCATATCACTTGAGGTCAGGAGTTTGAGACCAACCTGGACAACATGGTGAAACCGTGTCTCTACTAAAAATACGAAAATTAGCCAGGCGTGGTGGCGCACACCTATAATACCAACTACTTGGGTGGCTGAACCAGGAGAATCACTTGAACCCAGAAGGTGGAGGTTGCAGTGAGCTGAGATGGTGCCACTGAACTCCAGCCTGGGCAACAGAGGAAGACTCTGTCTCAAAAAAAAAAAACAGTTGATTATGGTAAATGATACTTTTCTAGAAAACAATTTTATTCGTTTTTATATGAGATTTCCACTATATTTGTGATTATTTTCCTTTTATCAATAAATTTTTTTTGGAGACAGAGTCTCTCCCTGTCTCCCAGGTTGGAGTGCAGTGGCTGATCTCTGCTCACTGCAACCTCCCCCTCCCGGGTTCAAGAGATTCTCCTGCCTCAGCCTCCCGAGTAGCTGGGACTACAGGCATGAGCCACCGCGCCTGGCTAATTTTTTTATTTTTATTTTTAGTAGAAATGGGGTTTCACCATGTTAGACAGGCTGGTCTTGAAATCCTGACCTCAGGTGATCTGCCTGCCTAGGCCTCCCAAAGTGCTGGGATTACAGGTGTGAGCCACCACAGCCGGCCTCAATAAATTCTTATTTGCATACTTGTTTTTCTCCTTCATTAGGTTAAGCAATGGCTTGTCCATTTTACTGTTTTTTGTTTTGTTTAGTTTTGAGACAAGTTCTCGCTCTGTCACCCAGGCTGGAGTACAGTGGAGCAATCACAGCTCACTACAGCCTCAACTTCCCAGGCTCAAGTAATTCTCCTGCCCAGCCTCCTGAGTAGCTGGGACTACAGGCATGTGCCACCATGCCCAGCTAATTTCTTAAAATATATTTTGTAGAGACAGGATCTCGCCATGTTGCCCAAGCTGGTCTTGAATTCCTGGGCTCAGGCAATCCTCCTGCCTCAGCCTCCCAAAGTGCTGGGATTACAGGCATTAGACACTGCACCTCGCCTATATTATTGTTTAAAAAAGATTTCAAATTTATTTTCCAGTTCTATGGATTTAAAGAATTGTTCTATTTCATGAACTTATGATTTTATCATTATTCATTTCTTTCTTCTGCTTTCCTTACATTTATTTTTTATTTTTCTAATTTGTATTTTCCTTATTTGCTTTGACTTTGTAACTAAGCTTCATATCCCATACATACAAATATGTAATATTTTCTATTATTTTTATTTGCTATTTTGCAGTTTTTACTTTGATTTCATCTTGAATTCCAGAGCTGTTAAGAAAGTATTTTAAAGTTTCCAGATGGCAGATAGTTTTTGTTTTGGGCGATGTTATTACCTCCTAATTTCGTTGTGCTGTGATTGAGATTGTTGTCTATACATTTTCATTTTTATGAATATTCCATGAGGACTTGTAAAAACAAACCGTTGCCTTTTCTTCAGCAATCATCATTTGATATATATTTGGATATATAACTGAGATCTGTTTCATTAACTATATTATCTAGTTCCTCTGTAGCCTTGATTTTTGTCCAGTTGATCTGTCATGGACCTTGAGAGGTGACTGAAAGTCATCAATGCACTGATGTCTGTTTTTCTGGTATCTCCTATAATTTTTCCTTTTGAATGTTGAATATTAATGCTCTGCTATTTGGTGCTTAATTGTTTGTAACTATTAGATGCATATTGTGAATTATGTCAATTGTTTGTAACTATTAGATGTATATTATGAATTACGTCCTCTGCCATTATGAAGCGCCATTCTGTTTTGTTTCTTATTTTTGAACCTGAACTTAACCTTGTCTAATAGTAAGAGCTCAGTTCCTGCTTTCTTTTTGAGTAGTTTGTCTATTTTTGGTCAATATTTTAATACTACATGTTAAAATAGGTGCAAGGCAATGTTGTGAGCACTCTACACGTTACCTCATTTAATACTTTTTACTTTTAATGATATGTTTTTGCTTATCCTTTCATTTTCAAACTTTTTGCGTATTTTTAATTGTGTCCCCTGAATGCAGCATAAAGTTGTATTTTGCTTTGTGATTCAATCCAAAAATTGTTTTCTTTAGGTAAGTTTATTCATTTATACTTTTGATGAACCACATACATTTGGGTGTTGATTCTGTCCTATTTATTTTGTGCTTTCTCTTTTTACATCTTTTAAAAGATGTCGCTGTATGACCTATTTTCTGTGTTGTGTGTGTGTTTTTCTTTTGAAAGGTAGTAAGATTTGGGATTTTCCTCCCAGAGGTTACCCTTATAAGTGTGACTTTATATTGTGCCTTTAATCTCTCACTTCTTTAGAGAGTATCTATTTATGTATTCTTGCATTGTGATAAAGGAATACCTGAGGCTGGGTTATTTATAAAGAAAAGAGGTTTAAGGCCAGGTGTAGTGGCTCACACCTGTCATCCCAGCACTTTGGAAGGCTGAGGCGGGCGGATCACCTGAGGTCAGGAGTTCGAGACCAGCCTGGCCAACATGATGAAACCCCGTCTCTACTAAAAACACAAAAATTAGCCGGGCATGGTTGCGGGCGCCTGTAATCCCAGCTACTTGGGAGGCTGAGGCAGGAGAATGGCTTGAACCTGGGAGACGGAGGTTGCAGTGAGCCGAGATCATAGTACTCCACTCCAGCCTGGGCGACAGAGCAAAACTTCATCTCAAAAAAAAAAAAAGAAAAAGGAAAAGACAAGAGGTTTAATCGGCTCACAGTTCTGCAGGCTGCACAGGAAGCATGGTGCCAGCATCTGCTTCTGGGGAGGGCTCAGGAGGCTTGCTATCATGGCAGAAGGCAAAGGGGAGTCAGTGTATCACATGGTGAGAGCGGGGACGAGAGAGAGAGGGCAGTGCCACACTTTTAAACAACCAGATGTCATGTGAACTTAGGCCCCACCTCCAACACTGGGGATCGCATTTCAACATAACATTTGCAGGGGCCAAACGTCCAAACCAAATCAATACTATTCCCAAATTTAGTTGATTATCTTTCTCATTGTTTACCTTTCAATGTGTTTTTTAAAAACCTAAAACCCTCTATTATTTGAATTGCCAGCGTGGAATGGTAAACGCTGACCTCATCTATTAAAGATGAGTAAATTTGCGCACTTATTTCTACCTACCTTCTTTCCCTTTTCTGCCCCAACTTTTATTATACCATTTCTACATTATCAGAAAATAGAAAATGTGCTTTCTTTTCTGTCACTTTAATCCCTGAGTTTGCTTTCATCTTGGTTATACTGTTAAATAGTCAATGATTGCTTCCCATCCCTTTGTGCTAACTTTCCCAGTCAGCTTTTGCCGGTTAAAACTTCCTTACTGGCCGGGCGCGGTGGCTCAAGCCTGTAATCCCAGCACTTTGGGAGGCCGAGGCGGGTGGATCACGAGGTCAGGAAATCGAGACCATCCTGGCTAACATGGTGAAACCCCGTCTCTACTAAAAATACAAAACAAAAACTAGCCGGGCGAGGTGGCGGGCGCCTGTAGTCCCAGCTACTCGGAGGCTGAGGCAGGAGAATGGCGGGAACCCGGGAGGCGGAGCTTGCAGTGAGCCGAGATCGCGCCACTGCACTCCAGCCTGGGTGACACAGCGCGAGACTCTGTCTCAAAAAACAAAAAACAAAACAAAAAAACAAACAAAAAAAAACTTCCTTACTTATGCAGAGTTCATGGGACAATATCCTTGAGTTCTTGGTGCTAAAAATTGTGTCTGTATTGGAATCATTGTTTGCCTGGATATAAAATTCTTCTTCACATTTTTTTCTTCTGTCTTCTGGTGCTTCGTGTTGCTATGAAGCGGTAAGAGTTTACCCTGAGTTTTTTCTTATACATTACTTGATCTTTTTGCCTGGACACCCAATGGATCCCTTCTAAAATCAATGAAGTCCAATAATGTATTTATTTATTTATTTATTTATTTTTTTGAGACGGAGTCTCGCTCTGTCGCCCAGGCTGGAGTGCAGTGGCCGGATCTCAGCTCACTGCAAGCTCCGCCTCCCGGGTTCACGCCATTCTCCGGCCTCAGCCTCCGAGTAGCTGGGACTACAGGCGCCGCCACCTCGCCCGGCTAGTTTTTTGTATTTCTTAATAGAGACGGGGTTTCACCGTGTTAGCCAGGATGGTCTCGATCTCCTGACCTCGTGATCCGCCCGTCTCGGCCTCCCAAACTGCTGGGATTACAGGCTTGAGCCACCGCGCCCGGCCAATAATTTATTAAGATATATGTAAATATTTAGAGCTGGGCATGGTGCATGCATCTGTAGTCCCAGCTTTTCAGGACACTAAGGCAAGAGGATCTCTTGAGCCCGGGATTTCAAGACCAGCATGGGCAATATAGCAAGACCCCATCTGAAAAAAATATAATATGTGAATATTTAGTATTATAGGCCAGTTTTCCCTGAAATATGGTGTGCTCTTTTTGTATGTTGATTCTATTTTTTATTTTATAAAATTTTTTGAAGTGTTATTAAATATTTGTCCTGTTCAGTAATTGAACTTTATTTTTTTGAGACTCCAATTATGCTCTTCATCTCATTTGTCTATTTTCTTTATCATTTGGCTCTAATTTTAAAATCCCAAACTGATACTTCCTTTGATCCACTTTTTGCTTTCGACTCTCTGCTCCTGTGTCGTCAGCATCTTCCCTGCGTATGCTTCTTCCGATCTCGTTTTCAATTCTTTGCTGACTTTACTGCTTCCTCTCAGTTCCTGAGTCCCTCCAGCCTACGTTTTATATATTCCTGTTGCGAATTCTTTCTTCCCTGAGCTACTACACTTCTGCTTTGAGCCTTGCTTCATAGAACTGATTGCTGTTTTAAGTTGCTGCTGCCGTTTTCAATTCACGGAGTAATGTTTGGCCCCAATTTTCAGACTAACGTTGTTGGCTCATAACGTGGCCCACAGGGTCTGAGAATGTGAGACTGCCTGCCGTGTACCTCAGGGCTCCGCAGGCTCTTAGGTTTCTGGGATTTTTTGATAGATTAAGTATTTTGGAGGACATGGGTGAATACGCCTGATGTTAGGACAGGCACCCTGAGCTCAGTTATGACGTGCTGACATACCGTGAGCCTCATGAACACCCAAGAGTGGCTGGTTTTTTGCCTGCTAAGTATTCCAGCCAGCTCCTGAAAACAGTGTTGCTAGAATACTAACGATTTCTCCTGGAGGATGGAAGAAAACCAAAGAGCTATGCTGCTACCAGGCTCTCCTGAGATAGACTTTGTCTGAAAGGGCATAATGCTGTGAGTCTGGCTCTTTCATCTCTTGAGGCGGCAGCAATTTTCATTTTCATCAGTGTGACACCCGTTGGCTGTAAGTGATATCACAAGTAATTTTTCGCTAATGATAGAATAAGGAAGATTGAATGATCTATTCTTTTTACAGATTATATCAGATTTAAAGGCATGTACTGTATTTGTGATGACCATCCATCTAACTGTTGGAAGGAACAAAACATTAGAGGTCATCTTAGTGGAAACAGCTTTCCCAGGAAGGTAGTGGTAACCAAAAAATTAGGGTAGGGAACTGAGAGAGACCAAGTCAACTGTAAGATAAGATTGTTGGCATCGTTCAGCAGCCCTTACCAATGGTTTTAATCGATAGACATCTGGTGAAAAAGCTGCCCATATTAGCAGCATTGGTAGCAAAGAGCTGCTTTGGCTGGATGTGATGGCAGCCTGGAGACCAGTAGAATGAAAAACCACAGGAACCAGGGGGAGGAAATCCATTGTGGGAGGGCACCAGCATCACCCTATTCTGATCAGTTGTTTGAGTTTCTGAGGGAAATCTCCTGACCATTTTTCTTTCTGAGGCACAGTGTTTGGGGAACTTGCTGGAAGAAAGACCTTGAGGAGGGGGAGAGTGTGCTCCAGGACCTGGGAGTGCTGGATGGCTTTCACGACCATCTTCATACAGCGTGGACAATGGCAAGAACTTATTGGAGGTCTCAAAGGCTGTTTGCTCACCTTGAGTCATTCCACAGGACATCTCTTTTGGCCTGCCCAGCACATTTTTTCCTTTTATGGCTAAAACATCCCTCTGGAAAGTCATCCCTGAGGCAATGAGAACTTTCAGGAATTCTCCCCACCACCACTACTGCCCAGCCGCCCATACTCAGGTCATATGGTCTCAGTGGGGATGGCAGTCAAGGTGCCCAGCTCAGGATAGGCACTTTAGCTGGTTCAAGGGTCTGTTGTCCAATGCCCAGGGACAGATAAGTTAACCAACCTCTGTTCTGGTCCCATAGCTTTGAATTCAAGTATGTTCTTGGCTCAGGCCATGTTATCTTGGGGAAGCTAGGAGCAATAGATGAAAATGAAATTGGGCAAGAAATGGTAGGTTTACACTACATGTTCAGAAACAAGTGATGTGATAAATTAAAGGACATTATCTATTTGTAGGAGAGAACATAAAGCAGACATTCAAGTTTTATTCCATATCTGAGCCAACACAATTCTTCATCTGCCTTGTTCCTGAATTTCCCCCAAGGTTTGGGAATAGAAACAAAACAAATATAACCCAAGTAGCCTTACATTATCTCATATGCTTTTATTTTAGGACAGTCTTGAAATAATCCCTCCTGTAGAAGAACGTGTTGAGCAAAGTAATTCATGACCAAGTATAAATAGTGCCTCCAGCATCAGCACATAACTAGCATATATGCTACTTCCAAGAAGAGTTTCTTTCTTTTTTTTTTTTTTTTTTTTGAGATGGAGTCTCGCTCTGTCACCCAGGCTGGAGTGCAGTGGCCAGATCTCTGCTCACTGCAAGCTCCGCCTCCCGGGTTCGCGCAATTCTCCTGCCTCAGCCTCCCAAGCAGCTGGGACTACAGGCGCCCGCCACCTCGCCCGGCTTATTTTTTTGTATTTTTAGTAGAGACGGGGTTTCACCGTGTTAGCCAGGATGGTCTCGATCTCCTGACCTCGTGATCCGCCCGTCTCGGCCTCCCAAAGTGCTGGGATTACAGGCTGAGCCACCGCGCCCGGCAAGAAGAGTTTCTTAGAATTTATGTGCTGTCAATGCTTCATAGACCTTTAATACTATTTTTTTTCAACTTTTATTTAGTAGCTCTTTCCATACTACAGAATCAAATTCCTTTTTAAAGTAAGGTTTTAAAAATAAGTTCACTATATACAGCAATCACAGGGATTCCAAAAAGGGCCACCTTCTTCCACAACTTCAAGGGGCACCACTCATTGTAGTAAATGATGTCTATTACATTGCTTGTGAATGGCTCCCCCTGGTGTGTAGAGCTCGGTGGCTCTGTATTTAAGGTCCTGATGCTTTCACTATTTCTAACTCAAGCCCTCTGTTTTGCTCTTTTGAAACCTCCTAAGAAATGATGCATTATTTAATTATAGCCGGGGATAAAAGAAGCAGGATCATTGGATGAAAATTGTCATCACGCTCATCTCTGCTATATTGACACAGGTGAAATTCATGCTACACCATAGAGCAGGGGGTTCCCAACCCGCAAGCCTCTGGTACCAGTGTGTGGCTTGTTAAGAACGGGGCCACACAGCAGCAGGTGAGCAGCGGGTGAGTGAGCAAAGCTTCATCTGTATTTACTGCTGCTCGCCATTGCTCACATTACCACCTGAGCTCCGCCTCCTGTCGGATAAGCAGTGGCATTAGATTCTGAAAGGAACACAAACCCTATTGTGAACTGTGCATGTGAGGGAGCTAGACTGCACACTCCTTATGAGAATCTAATGCCTGATGATCTGTCACTGTGTCCCATCACCCCCCGATGCGACCATCTAGTTGTAGAAAACAAGCTCAGGGCTTCCACTGATTCTGTATTATGGTGAATGGTATAATCATTTCATTATATATTGCAAAGTAATAATAATAGGAATAAAGTGTACAGGCTGGGCGTGGTGGCTCACGCCTGTAATCTCAACACTTTGTGAGGCCGAGGCAGGTAGGTAATGTGAGGTCAGGAGTTCAATCAAGACCAGCCTGACCAACATGGTGAAACCCTAAATATACAAAACTAACTAAATATACAAAACAGCCAGGCAAGGTGGCTCACACCTGTAATTCCAGCTACTCAGGAGGTTGAGGCAGGAGAATCGCTTGAATCTGGGGGGGCAGAAGTTGCAGTGAGCTGAGATGGCGCCACTACACTCCAGCCTGGGCAACAGACTCCGTCTCAAAAAAAAAAAAGAAAGTGCACAATAAATGTAATGTGCTTGAATCATACCAAAACCATTCCCTACCCACCGTCCGTGGAAAAATGGTCTTCCCTGAAATACCAAAAAGTTTGGGGACCACTGTCATAGAGGTCAGGACCCACAGGTCTCCAATGCCTGCCTCTTTAACCTTCTCCTTGACATCCTTCCCTATGAAAACCATAGTGGCAGAATGATTGCTAGAGAATGCAAATTACAGGGGAGTGGAGTGAATACCTTCAAAATAGTATCTTTATTTTACCCCATCTTATTTATCTTGCTAATCACATTTAATATCATTTTGAAACAAAAAACAAAGACAGAAAGGTGCACATATTTCTACCCCATACTGGTTTCCAAACTGCAGGTTGAGCATTCATGATAAACTCCTGCATTAAGTATATATGATCCACTATCAGTGCATGTAAGTAAGATACATTAGAAATGCTTCCCGGGAACTCTGTTAGATTTTATTTCATGATAATCAGTTTTTCCTTAGCTAGTATAGAAAATTATTTAATAATATGCAAATGGTGAAGAGTAACAGACAGCATTCCTAAGACACATCATGCATCTCGACGCATTGGTTATATCATTGCTTCTGTAAATTGTCCTTTAACTCTACAAATAGAATGTCTAGAAAAATTTTCTAATGATTCAGATCACATTTGAGTTTTCTTTAAAGTTTACTTTTTTTAGAAGCTTCCTAAATAGTTGAACAAAAAACTTCTCAAATTTTCCTCAAAGTGTGAATTTCACTCACTATTTTCTGGAATACAGGAAACGAGGCTCATGGGACAGCACATCTCACTGGCATTTACATTCAGTGCCCCAAATCAGAACCAAACCACTGTTCAAGTCTTCTAGAAGAACACTGGATTTGAGTCCCTGAAGTGCTGCTAAAGTTTTATTTTTTGGCCTACATATTTATTATATGGGCATTGAGTAATTGTTGGACTTTACACGGGTGGATTTTACGGGTTTTTGCAACTGTATTTCACAATTAAAAGAAATAAAAGGCAGCTATTTTTAGTATTACTTAAATGTTAATTTATGTAACAATCCCTTAAACCTGACCTGAGTCCCCACTCAGGTAAATTTTAATATGGCATCTACTTTAAAAAACTAATTAATTCAATTTCGTAGTAAACTGGCAGCTTTGACCCACATCCACTCTAATACCTGCTGCAGAAGGAGGCTGGCTGTTTACACTGAGCCTCCTAGTTGCTACATGCCCTCTGCTCATAGTCCAGGAGGTAACTCAGAAACTGAGTCTGAGAACAGAGGCCAGGTGTGGTGGCTCACGCCTATAATCCCAACACTTTGGGAGGCTCAGGCGGGTGGATCACCTGAGGTCAGGAGTTTGAGACCAGTCTGGCCTAGATGGTGAAACCCCATTTCTACTAAAAATACAAAAATTAGCTGGGTGTGGTGGTTTGCACCTGTAAACCCAGCTACTCAGGAGGCCAAGGCAGGAGAATCACTTGAACCTGGGAGGCAGAGGTTGCAGTGAACCACTGCACTCCAGCCTGGGCAACAGAACGAGATCTCTCAAAAAAAAAAGAAAAGAAAAAAAATTAAGAACCAAACATATAATTCAGTTGTGGGGTGTGGCCACCCTCCTTTGACCAAAGTAGTTCTCTGTTTTACATACACAATGCCCCCATTTTTCTTTGAAGAAATATGGCTAAAATAAAGTTTGAAAACCACTGATCACATATTCAGAACTTGGGTTTTATCATTTTTAAGTGTCTAAGCCCTGGTACACTGAAAACAGTATAAGGAAATCACTAGGTGATTTCCTTCCAAATCACCTTTCTGTACATTTGTCTCTAGATTCCTTTTCAAGTCATATACATGGCACCTAACAGTCAGACTTCAATAAAATGGTAGTCTTTAGTGTATTGACTGCTTATATTGTTTAGTTTGGCTGCTTCCTAAGACCTCCAAGGATTCTGATTCTATTTAATCAGGTTTCAGTCACAAAGTATTTGATTGCTTCTTCAGTATTGACACATGAAATTTCTAGTTTTTACTAAAAATGTCCTGTATCCAACCTTTTGTGTTTAGTTTTTTTTTTGACACGGAGTCTCACTCTGTCACCCAGGCTAGAGTGCAGTGGCACAACCATGGCTCACTGCAACCTCCACCTCCCAGGTTCAAGCAATTCTCCTGTCTCAGCCTCCCAAGTAGCTGGGATTACAGGCACGCACCACCACGCCTGGCTAATGTTGTAGTTTAGAGACAAGGTTTCACCATTTTGGCCAGGCTGGTCTCAAACTCCTGACTTCATGTGATCCGCCAGCTTTGGCCTCCCAAAGTGCTGGGATTACAGGCGTGAGCCACTGTGCCCAGCCTAGCCATTACTTTTCTTTTTTCCCTTCAAAGTTAAAGTTAATTTAGTTTGGGGCCTTGGCTACTATTTTTCTTGCTAGATGAATACCAAAGGAACAGAAAAAGAACTTTAAAAACTAATAATTTTCAGATAATGACTTTCCTTTCTTTAAAGGAAAAAAATCGGCCAGGCACGGTGGCTCACGCCCTGTTATCCCAGCAATTTGGGTGGCAGAGGCAGGGCAGATCACGAGATCAGGAGTTCAAGACCAACCTGACCAACATGGTGAAACCCCGTCTCTACTAAAAATGCGAAAAAATTAGCCGGGTGCAGTGGCACACACCTATAATACCAGCTATTCAGGAAGCTGAAGCAGAAGAATCGCTTGACCCCAGGAGGCTGAGGTTGCAGTGAGCTGAGATCATGCCACTGCAATCCAGCCTGGGCGACACAGCAAGACTCCCTCCGTCTCAAAAAAAAAAGGAGAAAAATCGAGAGATATTAAAGTTGATAGTAAGAAATGGTTCTAACTGGATAACAACTAAGCTGTATGCAGGGACGCCAAAGAAATATGATTGATGTTTTTCTTGGGGAGGAGTAGTTGGACAATAAATGGCTTGACAACCCTTCATTCAACTTGAACATTCTGTTCTAGTAGAAAGTGAAATAATTTATTCATCAATCACAGAAAATATTATTCAAAAATCATGCAGGAATGGATAACCAATGTCTAGAAAGCAGGTCAATATAGGACTTTAGCACAATTTTTGAGGACAAAGCCCACAAAGTAGTAACACAATCCCTGTAGGACTGACCTGGTTCCCAATTGCTGCTTGCTTTTGTTACTTTCTCACTGTTGTTACTCAAAAATCTAAACAGCAAGGAAAAATCTGTACCAAAAAAAGCTGCACTCGACAGGGAAAACAATTCAAATTGGAGCAGGCTCTTGATAATACATATCAAAGTCCTTAAAGTTACACATATCCCTATGACAATTATCCTAGACAATGACAGCAGTGACAGGCTCCAAGAATTTAGGTCAAAAACTTATGACAATATCATTGTTCAAAGTCAACTAACTTTACCATTAAAAAAAAAAATTCTCATTTTAGCATCAAGAAAAATCTCGATGTCTCAGGAAACTGTCTCACCTCACTCATCTGAAAAAAATAGTATATCTCATCTTGGTAACCAACTTTATTCACTAAACTTGATTATACATTATTGTAGGCAGGTGTGTTTGGTTTTTTGGTTTTGGGGGGTTTTATGTGCAGATTTCTTGGTGTGTGTATGGCCTTTTTACAAAGTTCAACTGCATCCATATGGGATGATTCACTAGTTGAGGATATTCAAGATATGCAAGTATTAGAAGCATTAATAATAGAAGAGCCTCTGAAGTGACTCATTTCAAGGAGGCTTTAGAAAGATGCAGTCACTTAATCTGGTAGAAAATCACGTTCTGGGGGGGATTTTCAGAAATTTCAGCATATAGAGAAGTGACAATGATAAGACGCAATACAACATACTTGAGCTTGGGTTTTGAAATCAGATATGGCCTTGAATTATTTGACCAAATTACTCTGTGTAGGTTTCTCCATCTGAAAAGTAGGCCAAATGAGAAGAGCTCCTCATAAGAGGAAATGAGAATACATAAGTAAACCATGGGGTATCTGCACCATGCTGGGCACTTTAAATATATCATCTCATCTAACAGTCATGCTCTATGAGACAGCTATTAGTCCTATTTCAGATGAAGTAAGGTTAAAAGGTTAAATTCCCAGAGGTTACATGTCTAGTAAAAGGCAGAGCCAGGATTCACTCTCAGTAACAGAATTCTAAAATATGCATTTCCCTTAAATCAGGATTCTTTAAATGTTATTAACCAAGAGTATTTTTCTAGGGTTTTAAATAGGATTATCATAAATGTACACTAAACAACTTCCCCCACATCAAAGGTCACTATAAAATATTTTCAATAACCTTCATATTAACTTGAAACAAGCCAATTTACGAAATTACCAAACCACCTAATTATATTAAATTTATTTGTTCTTTGTAATTTTTGCTTTTCTGATAATCATTATCCCACAAAATACACATTCCAAGACTGAGGAAAGTGAGGTAACTAAAAGTGTTTTCACAATACATTCATGTTATTGTGTCCTGCAATCTATAAAAGCAACCCACTACAGTATATAGATTTTAGCTTTGGTATCCAATTAAATACCCTCAAAAATGAATCATTTTTAAAGGTTATATGGTAAAATAAAAACATCTGATTATGTAATTCAAGCATAAAAAAAGTATCGTTTTTATTACTAGAATACAAAATAGGAGTAACTGCTACATACTTAAATTAAGCTTACGTTCAATTTTCCTATTCCAACACGATTGGCCCATGAAAGGTCTTTCTTTTCTCTGTATATTATCACCATTATTGCTCAATGTGCAGTATCTAAAAATAGAATCTAGAAAGCCAGAAACCACAAAAATAACATCTTGGGGCCAGTTTGAAGCAAAGTAAACAGAATATACAATGACAAACACAGCCAGAATCACCTAAGACAAAAACAAAATTCCACTTCATTACTAACGAATGTAGTTAAATTGAATAGGCTCATTATCAAGAGCTGAACATGGCTCTCTGTTCTTTCCAGGATTCTAAAAGATTCGTAAACACAAAAACCATCCAGTTCTAGATTTGAAAATTGAAGGGAATTGCTTTGCAGCTATTCTGGCTCAGGAAGTTGCTGTAAAAAAATAAAATACAGATGTATATCACACAATTACCTGGCTGTCTAATTTATAATGACAAGTCGTGGGAAGCCTATTTGCAGGAATTGGTTCTGACTTGGAGAAAAAAAACACAACTTCTTGAAAAGGTAAAATAGCTTAAAGCATTTAATATCTAAACAAATCAATCTGTTAATAGTAGTCACAAAATATGCTTAATATAGAAACCCACATTCATGTCTTTAAGAAAAAGTGTAAATTGTATTCCACCTCAAAACATAAATTAACCCGCTTAAAGAATCTGCAGCGGTCAAAGTCATGGTGAATTTTAAACAACTTCAGAATAAAATAACAATAAGTACTTTATACTGCTTTATATCTAAAAAATGCTTACAACTTCTCATAAAAATAGTTTGAAGCAACTATTTTTTCTTTTATTTTTTAACAGACATGTTCAACATTACGGGCAACATTTTTAAAACCTTAAGCTTTACAGACTTTCAAACATTCAAATACTGTGGTCCCTTTTCTTTGATGTGGTTTATTCAGCTAGAAAAGAAAACATGGTAGACAACTTAATACGTTTTCACCAAATTGAAAGTAGTACAAAAATTTTAGAACTCTACCGAACTACACGTCGTACCTAACGTATCATTAAAAATAGAAGACAGTATTTTCTTCAGCAAATAAAACAGCATACTAATATGCTGTTAATGCATACCTTTTAATGTGTACTGTCATTCATAAATTATTTACAACTTCTACTGTGTGAAGAGAACTAGAATGTAAATTTTCTGCAAAACTGGAAAAAAAGCAATACAAAATTTGTGAAAGCCTGTGTTTTATGCTGTACAAAAGTCAGTTTTTCTCTTCAAATACCAGATATTGTATGCAGTGATATTTTGGACACATTATAGTAATTCTTGAGGATGTTTTAATGCTGGAGGTAAGTTTACAGGCCTCGATTCTTCATCAAGGAGTACTAGATCTTCTATTTCACTGCCTCTGTATTTCCTTTTACATATTTTTACCACCACCTTTTTCTTGAGAAATAACTTCAATGCTTCTCTTGATGCAACTGCTTTTGCATTTTCTTTGCTTTTTCCACAGCCAGTGCCCAAATACACAGACTTGCACCTCAATTCACAAACAATACTTTCTTGAGAGCTCTTATTTTGAGGCAGATCTGCTAATTCTTTTAGTGGGACAAAAAATACATCCAGTGTTGCTTTCAGAGCCTCAATAGCTGCATTTAGAAGCTCTCCATGATTCACATTGGGACTAAAGCCACCAACAGCTACCAACTTCCATGCCACCGTTTTATACAGTCTATTGAAAAAAGGCTGCTTCTGTTTCACATCTTCATTGGTTAACTTGCAAGAGAATTTGACAGCACTCTCACTTGACTGTGAAGTACTTTTAGAAGGCAACTGTGAGGTGCTAGTCTGAGAACTACTCTTAGAAGCCAACTGGGACACACTTGCTAAGGAAGTGCTTTTGGAAACCAGTGATCCACTGGTCTGGGAGCTGCTCTTGGAAGCTAGAAGTGACGCAGCTACCTGGGAAGTGCTTTTGGAAGTTAGCAGCGATGTACTTGTTGAAGAGCTGCTCTTGGGAGTCAGTAAGGATGTGCCTGATGAGGAACTGTTTTTAGCAACTGATGATGAAACACTTGCCTCTGAACTAGTTTTGGAAGTTAACCCACTTGAAGCTGTCTCTGAACTAGGTTTGGAAGACAACAGTGGCAATTCTACTTCTGAGCTTCCTGAGGAGCCCAACAAGGGCACCTCGATCTCTGAGCTGCTTTGAGAAGCTGAGGCTGAAGAGCCTTCCAAAGCACTCTTTTTAGGTGATCCACCTTGTTGTCTAGAATCAGTGGATTGGGTCATGTGACTATTCACACTGGATTTCAGCAAGGAAACAAATGATGCAGAACCGTGTTTATCTGGAGCTTCTGCTTCAGAAGCTTTCCCAGATCCTGCCGTTGTTACCTGAGAGGAAACGCTGCTGCTGCTTTGGCTGGAGACAGATCGATCTCCATCACTTGTGGAGCTATTCTGACTGGAGATGCCAGCGCTCCGAGCCGAGTTCCCACTCTCTGATTTGATGGCCGCCCCTGTACCCGCTGAACTGTTTTCCTGCTGAGCTGATGCACGTTCTGTCTTGGCAGAAGTTTTTGCATGATCTTGCTCAACTGCAGAACTGTTTTTCCCTTCTATAACTCGTTTTTTGGATGGCTCTTCTACCCCTTCTAAAAAGAAGAAAAACATAGATACATGACTAAGAATACCTCGTATAAAACGGGTGAGACAAATACACATTAAAATAAAGGCACAAAGTGAAAATATTTCAAGACTAATCGTTTCTTTAAAAAGTGTGGAGTCATTAATTTCTTAAAACAGTGTTGAATAACATCACGAATGTCTAATATTAAAAAAAAAAACAGCATCAGACAACAGTGGACACTTCAAAATCTAAAGCAGTCAAAGCAAACTATCAAATTCAAAGCCTAAAGACACAGATACACAGTTTAGGTTTAACATTCCAACTTTATTACTTATTGATAACATAAAAATTCTGGCTTGTTAAAAAAATTAATAACGATAATTCCTAATTATATCAAACTTATGCTCTAAACTCCTATGTATGTTCACATCTATGATCTGCTAACCATTGCTACTCGATATCCCTCTTTTCTTCACCTTGGCAACCAGTTCGTCTCTTGTTGTATAGGTTGGAGCATCTGTCACTTTGATGCCTTCAGCCATACTAAGTATTTTATCCATAACTTTTTGAGGGTATCTGAAAAAGAAGAAAAAGTCATTTTTAAAAAAGTGTTTTTTCTAAGGTCCTATTTGTGCTTTGCAAAAAACAGGCCACAGGAACTGCATTTCCTGGCTGCAATCAAGAAAGTGTACCAACCGCCAAGAACTGTTTCCTGGACCTCCATAAACAAGTGCCCCAGGGTCTACCAGGCAGGGCACCTCCTCACTAACCTTAAATCTAGCACCCGTCCCCAAGAGCGTTGTCCCCTAACACCAGCAACCCTATCAGCAGCTCCCCCCACACCACGGGGCACACAGACGTCCGGGAATCATGTCGGCTCCTCGCAGGGACACCCTTCTCACCCTTAGAGGGCAGCCGGGCCGGCAGATTCCCGCGCTTCACAACTTCCCCTCCCCGCCGAGGCCGGTCCCGCGGAGGGCGCCGAGCGCCGGTCTGCAGGTGGCAGACAAAACGGGGCGTGCTGGTTAGGGACGCTGCCTCACTCACCGGCACCCGAGGAAGACGTGGTTCGCCCAGGCCATGGAAAAGGAGATGAGCTGCTGCAGCTGCCGGTTTCGGGTCCCGCTCTCGGCGTCGGCAGCTTCATCCGTGCTAGCGGAGGCAGCGCCGCCAGCGGGGGCCAGGTCCCCGGCGTTGCGGAGCAAAAAATCCCGGCGGTGGCGCCAGTGTTTGTCAGTCTCGCCGTCGCAGCGCAGCGCCTCCACCCAGGCGGCCACCCGCGGGTTCTGGCTCAGGTACTCCGACACCTCCTGCGCCATGTTGGGCCTGCAGGCCGCGGAGGCCGCGAGCACAGCTGCACCGGGAGACAGGCACGGAGCGCCGGGAGAGCAGCCCTGTCACTGCGGCCTGCACCGACGGCCCTCCAGATAACGCCCCTCCAGAGGCCCAAAGACCAAACAACAGCGCCCGGAGCAGCCGAACCGCCCACTTCCGCCCGCCGCCGGCTTCTTCCCTTTTATAACCTCGCCGCCGCCGAGCGCCCTCGCGTTCTTCCGGCGCGAGCCGGCGCTCCCAGGACGCTTTGCGGCGCCGGGGCCGCCGCGACGCTGCGTCCCGGTCAGGCTACGGAGGGGACCCCGAGGGTGGGGCGAGCCGGCGTCGGGCGTCTCACTCCCTGTGAGGGCGGATTTCAAGTCGGGCTGCCCCGGGACGACCGAGTCGCGGCGGAACCCCAGGCGTTCTGGTCTCGCTTTGTGACGCCACGCACTGCTGTCGCCCTCCTCCTGCGCCGGGTCAGCTGCGGCGCCGGGAGCAGAGGCGAGAGGGGCAGGGCCCGGCAAGGGAGGCAGCCGGGCGCGGCGGGCAAAGTCCTCCAGGGCGGCGTCCCGGGGGACCTTGAGCCGCCAGCAGCCGCGGGGCCTATGGTCCCCGCTCTGAGACGCGTGTGTGTGAGCGGGGCCAAAACAAACAAAAGCCGGCCTCCAAGTTTATAGAATGTCGGGAAGTGCGTCTCGCGCTGCTTTCAGTGTGCCCCAGCGAAGCGTTCCGAGGCCGTCGGGGTCTCGGCGCCGTCAAGAGGATGAGGGTGCCGGTCTCCTTACATAGCAGGGTCACACGAGGACCCGGCTCCGTGTTGCTGTGAGGCTTGCTGCCTTCGAAGCTAGTCCTGGCCCCGCAGCGATTGCGCTTGTTCCCGCAGTTTCTTAGGTCTCTAGTTAATCCAGGCATTGCCTTCCTGTTTTGGTCAATAGCACACCACCACCCCGACAACGTTCTGTCTCTAGAATTTCCTAAAATCAGCAACTTTACCACCAACCGGCAGATGTCCGGAGGTGGAGTGGAAATGTGCCTATTTATCTGTGGGGCCCCAAACCTCTCCCTGTTAGAGCTATATTTTCCTTCTATATATTTTTTTCCACTTTACGTTTCCCACAGTTAAGTACTCTAACTGCTAGCTTGCTTACTACGTTTTCCATTCCAGGTATACATGCACTTTTAAGATTAATACGTTAAATGATATAAATTATGAATTTTTTCTTTCACTAAATGTAGACTGATGTAAAAATGCATGAATCAGAATAATCAAGCAAAAAAGGTCGCTTTAGGTAAGGTCAGATAAGGTTAACTCTAATTTATGCGCATGCTGGAACAAAATACAGCTATTGTATGAAAACAATATTGTCCATTTTCCTGCCATACCAAAAGAAACTGCATAAAAACGGAGGCACAAAGAAATTTTGAAGCTTATGATTTTGCTTCTAGTTTGCTATTCCTTCCTCCTTTTCACAGATAATTGCTGAAAATCTAGAGGGGGTGGACGGATTGCAGAAATCTGGCTATTTAAAAGGTGGAGAAATTATGATTTCTCCTTTCATGGACCATAGCAAGTAAAAGAAGCTATGATCGCATACCTAGATTATATATGTGGATTTTAAATCAAGAATGTTCTCACGGCCGGGCGCAGTGGCTCACGCCTGTAATCCCAGCACCTTGGGAGGCCGAGGCGGGCGAATCATGAGGTCAGGAGTTTGAGATCAGCCTGGCCAACGTAGTGAAACCCAATCTCTACTAAAAATACAAAAATTAGCAGAGTGTGGTGGCACGTGCCTGTAGTCCCAGCTACTGGGTAGTCTGAGGCGGGAGAATCGCTTGAACTCAGGAGGCAGAGGTTGCAGTGAGCCGAGACCTCGCCATTGCACTCTACCCTGGGTGAAAGACTGAGTCTCCATCTCAAATAATAATAATAATGACGTTCTCACTTTTTTTGTTGTTGCCCTGTAGGCTTCCTCCCACTCATGGGCTTCATTGCCTTGAAGGGAGAACAAATAGAGCCTGAATTTCAAAGTTTGTTTTAAATTATAATAAAAGCAATAGAGTCTGAAAGGTGGAGTACTCATTTGCAAAAAGCTGGTGCTTGGCAGAAAAGATACATGTATTTTTCTTTTTTGATTCTTAAAAAGTTGACTTTGCATATAAAGATTCAAAGACTATGAACAAGTAGCTGGGACTGCAGGTGGACACCAACATGACAGGCTAATTTTTTATTTTTTGTAGAGACAAGGTTTCACTATGTTGTCCAGGCTGGTTTTGAACTCGTAATCTCAAGCGATGCTTCTGCCTCAGCTTCCCAAAGTGCTGGGATTATAGGCATGAGTCGCTGTGCCCCGCCTCATTTTTTTTTTTTTAAAGACTCTCCCACGTACAGAGACAAATTCCTCTCTGAGCTGGGGGAGATGTTCTGAGAGAAAAGGTGAGAGGACTTAGGTGATAGCTAGGAAAATCTGTGGGATTAGGGAATAATATGCAAGGAGGGAAGTGTTGGCTGTTATAAATTGCTGAGTAGATTTTGGGTCTAAGAGTAGAAAGACTTGGCTCTGCCCGAGTTTCTGACAGAAGACAGTGCAATAGTGCTCTGAATCTGTATGCCTTGGCCTTTAGAAATGAACATAGAGGGGCCTTTTGTAGCTTTGATCACCAACTATACGGCTCCCTCCTTTGCCCCTAACACAGAAGTGTGTGTATATATACGTATGTGTGTATGTGTATATATACACATATATACACACACGTGCGCGCATTTACACACATGTCCAACAGGGCCTAGAGGAGATCCAAAAGGTTCCCAAGAAAGAGTTGAATGGTGAAGTGCCTACCAAGCACCAGGGTCCAAGTTGAATGAGGCTGGGGGTGGTCAGCCTGTCAGCAAAGGAAGATGCAACTAGTTTTTAGTAAGTCATCAGACCAGTGCCCATCAGGCCACATCAACAGGAGAGGACCCTCAACCTCTCCTGAAATGATCAGTCTGCCTTGCTTGTGCTGGTAGGTCAGGCAGTTACACTCTCAGCAGAGTACACAGGGAAGAAAGCACGAGACAAGGCTAGGATGATAACCAAGCTTCTCCCCTCCACTGCCCTCACTAGAAATCTACTCAGAGGAGAAAAGGGAGAGAATTCTAATGAATTGAGAAAGAGCCACCATCATCCCAAATTGAGTTTCAAACAAGTGACTGAGTTCACAAGGTTAAATTTTCTGCTGTAAGTGGAAGTCCATTCACTGAAACGTGCTGTAGCATATCTGTCTGAAGACATCCAATAAAAATTCCAGCAGCAAGCTGGCCTTTCTGCAGGTGGCTTTCCCGTGGAGCAACATGAAGGGATTGCCCCTGTTCCTGGATGTCACTGTGGAAGCAAGAAAGCCTTTGGCAGGAAGAGCTGCATGTGGAGTGCAGAGGCTTGTGAGGAGCAAATACTCCAGTTATGGCCAAGGTTATGACTTGATGTGAGAAATACTTCATGGTGAGGGGAAATCTTTTATGCTAATGATGTGTGAGGACACAAATCTGCCAAATGACAGTGATAAGGTGGGATGTCCTGAAAATCCAAGCAAGAATTTAAAAGCGTGATCCCCTCTGTCAGAAGCTTCGAGAAATCAAGTAGGAGGAAGATTGGTAGTGACAGTCTGATTAGGGATTAGAGCCACCTGTGAGCTTGGCCAAAGCAGTTTTACTGCAGTGATGAAGGTAGACTCCGTATCAGAGTGAGTTCAGGAGTCGGAAATGGAGATATTTGGCTGTCAAGGGGAGAAGAGAGAGGAAGCTAGACAGGGTCATGGGGTCAAGGTGGCTTTTCAGTTTCAGATGGGAGTAGCCTGAGTGTGTCCTCCACTGCTTGAAGGCAGCTCACAGAAAAGGAGAGTTTGAGGATCCTGACGAGAAAGAGGGTAATTAGCAATTTCTGAAGACATAGGTGTGGCTGCAATTCACACACAGGCAGACAGATTAACCTTAGGTGGGCAGACACTTCCTCTATTTTAAAAGAAGACTTTTGTAAGTTTGGAACTGGGAAGTTGACATGTAGGCCATCTGATGGTGCAGAGAATGCTTGCAATGCATATTTTAGAGGGCAGAAGAGCAGGCTGCCTAGATGAACATAGTTTTTTTGGCCAATTTAAAATTACAGGCTGGGCGTGGTGGCTCACGCCTGTAATCCTAGCACTTTGGGAGGCTGAGGTGGGCAGATTACTTGAGCCCAGGGGTTCAAGGCCAGCCTAGTCTACATGGCAAGACCCTGCCTCTACAAAAAATACAAAACATAGTTGGGTGTGTTGGTACATACCTCTAGTTCCAGCTACTCGAGAGGCTAAGGTGGGAAGATCACTTGAGCCCACGAGGTGGAGGTTGCAGTGAGCTGTGATCGCGCCACTGCATTCCAGCCTGGGCGATAAAGAGAGACTGTCTCAAAAAATAAAATAAAATAAAATGAAAATATAATGTGTGCACACAAAAATGAAACATCTAAATAGAAAAAAGAGGCATAAATGAAAGCAAGCAATGTCCCTCACCCTGGTCCCCCTCGGTAGACATCAGCATTCATGTCATTTCTTCTTGATTTCTTTGGGTGATTATTTTCATAACTCCAAATTAAGTGCTTATACTTCCATTTCTTAATTTTTCAACTTTAAGCGGTACTTATTTCACTCCTGAATGTTGAAGCTGAGAAATCCATATCATTTATGCTAACCCTTTTTTCTCGTAATTTTTGTTATCTTTTATTGTTTTCCCGTTGGCTACCTGTCATAAATTCAGATATTATACTTAATCATCATTTTTTAATCTGTCAACTTCAGGCAGGTAGCTCTTGATTTCTGCATCATGTAGGAAAATTCTGAAGGAGAGACTATATTGCAGATATTTGGATATTCCCAAAATATGCCTTTAGGATAAAATCCAATCTCTCGTGATAAATTGACAACAGATAGATAATTCTGAAGTTTTCCTACTTATCTGCAGGATTTATGCCATTGTTTTTACATTAAGCCTTAACATTAATAAATGTTAATAAATTTGTGTGCTGCTGTGAGGATTAAGTAGATTGTGAAGTTATACCTTTCATGGGGGTGAGTTTCTAAAACCGGCATGTAAATGGAAATCAGATGTGATTCCACTTTACCTTCTTTTCCTGTAGTATCGCAATTGACCTCTATGCGGTGGCTCATGCCTGTAATCCCAGCACTTTGGGAGGCTGAGGCGGGTGGATCACCTGAGGTCAGGAGTTCAAGACCAGCTTGGCCAACATGGTGAAACCCCGTCTCTACTAAAAAAATACAAAAATTAGCCGGGCGTGGTGGCGGGCACCCGTAATCCCAGCTATTCGGGAGGCTGAGGCAGAGAATTGCGTGAACCAGGGAGGCAGAGGTTTCAGTGAGCCGAGATCGCACCACTGCACTCCAGCCTGGGCGACAGAGTGAGACTCCATCTCAAAAAAACAAAAAGGCCCCTTGGGCATCTACTGATGTGAAGTTAGAGAACTATGGACTTTCTCTACAGGTTCACACATTCTCGTTTGATTAATTTCAGTTGCTAGTGACAAAAAATTATGATTTAAAATGGCTTGTGCTGAAACAAAAAGGGAATTTATTGGCCGTGTTATTGAGAGTCCCGAGGTAGACTGTGGGATCCGGGTACTGAAACAATATAGTCAGGAAACCTGTTTCTCTTGTCTCAACAGTTTCAGGCAAGCTCTTCCTACAGAGTGGCAAAATGGTTCCTGTTAGCTCACAGCATACATTCTTCATAGCTCAGCAACTTCAGGAGCAAGGGAGCTTCTCTTTTCTGGTAGTTTCTGCCAACGTCCTAAGGTTCTGTTGGGAGTTCTTTGGTCCTGTTGAGTCATATATCCCTTACATAAACACTCTAGTCAGGTGTATGAAATGATTGTACAGGTCTGAGTCATGCACTAGCCCTAAGAATGATAAAATATCTGAGTCAGGTCAGTATCATGAAAGGAAAATAACAAACTCAATAAATAAAAGAATTTACACTCAAGGAAATGGAGATAACAACAATATGAACAGAAGGATGGCCAAATACCAGAAGAGATATTAAAGAAACGATAGTAGTAAGCAAAAAGTCAGGGTTTTGCTTCTCTTGCCTTCTCTATTCTGCTGCATCTTGTAAAAGACAGTGACCATAGAACTCCCATGCCTCAAGCAGAGGCAGAGACAGTTTTAAAGGTTAGAACCGTCCCTAGAATCCCCTGAGGAAATGAGGGAAGGGAGCATCGTTAGCCATATCTGCCAAAGCCCCCTTAGATATTAATACTACAGGCTGATTTTAACTTTTCATAAGCAATTTCTTTAATCTTTTAGAATAGGTAGAGCAGCCTTGTGGAAAATTTGCAAACTAATAAAGAATATGTGGATCAGGCCGGGCGCGGTGGCTCACTCCTGTAATCCCAGCACTTTGGGAGGTCAAGGCCAGTGGATCACGAGGTCAGGAGTTTGAGACCAGCCTGACCAATATGGTGAAACCCCGTCACTACTAAAAATACAAAAATTAGCGCGTGTGGTGGCATGTGCCTGTAATCCCAGCTACTTGGGAGGCTGAGACAGGAGAATTGCTTGAACCCAGGAGGCAGAGGTAGAGGTGAGCCAAGATCACACCACTGCACTCCTGGGTGACAGAGCAAAACTCCATCTTAAAACCAACCAACCAAACACACAAAAACCAATACGTGGATCAATGTAGTCATTCCTGCAAAGATCTCATGATTAGCTCGCTACCAAGGACTACACCGATGAGGCCAAGGTTATAAAATATAATGGGGGAGAAATGAAGCAAAGGCAAAGAAAAGTGTTCAGCAAGTGGCCTAAGCAGGAAGAATGTGCTGACAATCTTGGATGGGCCACCAAAGACAACATTTTAAAATCCCATTTTCGTCTCTTCTCCCTTTTATGCGACTCTTGGTTGAATAAGGATAAGTTTTTTAAAACCTCAATTAATTTTAAGAAAGGAAACAAAGTAAGTGTTTTTCTTCCCACCAGGGAAGACAATTTTGATGTTAAACACCTCATTGATAGTGGTAATACTATGCAGTTAATTTTAAAAACGGGAACAAAAGCAGTGTTTTCTTTCTCAGTAGGGAAGGCGGTTTTAAACACCTCATTGAGGGTTGTACTGCCAGGCTCATTTGGGACTTGATAATAACTGCTCTTGACAAGACAATACTGAAAACACAGGGTGAAACCTAGCAGCATTCAGACGAGTTTTCGCCACACCTACTAGCAAAGGCACATTTTCTGTTTCCTGAAAGGAGTGTTAGGGTGCAGTGCAATCCAATTATTTTCACAATGCTGAGTCCCATGGAAATGAATGCAGGAGCTTACGCTGTTGACTTCAGTGAGACTCAGTGTGGTAAAAATGGATTCCCCAGGGCTTTGATACAGACTGAGGAGAGCGGGGGATATCTATTCACATTCATTTATTTTTCCGATCTACCGTTTAAGAGGAGAACACTCCTTTTATCACTGCCACCTGAAACTAGGACTAGAAAGGAAGGGAAAAGAACATGGTTATATCACCCCTAAGGCTGTGAATTTACTTCTTATCATGGGGGAAGGCCTCTGGTGGCACGCTTTAGTAAGCAAGTAGGTAGAGTCAGACACTGCGGCTGATGGCTTCAGCTTAGACTCACGAGAGGAGCTTGGTGTGTGTGGACTGTCCTGCTGCTCACTGGACACTGGCCTGGCCTCAGGGGCTCTGGGTCATAGCATTGTGGACTTAGCATCACCATTGGTTGTCTTTCAAGACAGAGCTCATATATGCTTGAGTTACTGGTTCAGAGAGAGGAGATGTCATATACCCATTGGGGGATGGAGGGAAGAACTATTAGAAAAAACTGGAAGTAATTTAAATCGAATTACTCAATTCTAAACACTTCAATTCTTTTTTTTTTTTTTTTTTTTTTTTTT
>NC_037672.1:179925748-180066145 GCF_003255815.1 Theropithecus gelada | reverse complement strand
TATAAAAAGAAGCTGAGAAATGCCTATCACCTAGGGATATCTTGATGGTCCTGACCTTATGCGGGCCTAGGCTAACATGTGTGTTTGTTTTAGCTGTTAACAAAAAAGTTTAAAAATAAAAAAAATTAAATATTTTTAAACAAAAAAGGCTTATAGAACAAGGACACAAAGAAAAAATATTTTTGAACAGGTGAACGATGTGTTTGTGTTTTAGGCTAAGTGTCATTAAAAAAAAAGTCAAAAAGTTCAAAAAATTTAAAGTTTTAAAGTCAAAATGTTACAGTAAGTTAACATTAATTATTGAAGAAAAAATTGTTAATAAATGTAATGCAGCCTAAGTGTGCAGTGTTTATAAAGTGTACAGTAGTGTATAGTAATGTTAAAGGCCTTCACATTCACTCACCACTCACTCACTGACTCACCCAGTGCAACTTCCTGGAAATCCTGCAAGCTCCATTCATGTTAAGGGCCCTATACAGCACTTTTTCTACGTTTAGATATGCGGATACACAATACTTACCATTGTGTTACAACTCCTACAGTATTCAGTACAATCACATGCTGCACAGATTTGTAACCTAGGAGGAATAGGCTCTACCATATGGCCTAGGTTTTAGGTATAGCCCTAATAGGCTATAACATCTAGGTTTGTATAAGTACACTCTATGACAGCGGTGTCCAATCTTTTGGTTTCCCTGGGCCACACTGGAAGAAGAACCATCTTGGATCACACATAAAATACACTAACAACAGCTGATGAGCTTTAACAATTTTTGTAAAAAAATTTCATAATGTTTTAAGATAGTTTATGAATTCGTGTTGGGCTGCATTCAGAGCTGTCCTGGGCAACACGCGGTTGGATAAGCTCACTCTATGATGTTCACCCAGTGATGAAACTGCCTAATAACACATTTCTCAGAACGTATCCCCATCGTTAAGCAACGCATGACTGTGTAAGAATTACCAAGCACAGACTATAAAATGAGCATGTACTATGTTTCCAGGAGAGTCTTAAAAGTGAATAAAGAATGACCAGATTTGAAAATGAAAATGAACCAATGAGATCTCCCAAAAATAACATAAAATTAAAACTTCAAATAAGAAGTTTCACAGCAGATTAGACACAATCAAAGACAGAATTTGGGAACTGAAAGTTGCAACTGAAATAACTATCCAAAAGGAAGCCCCAAAAGCCAAAGAAATGAAAAATATGAAAGAGGTAGAGACCATAGAGTAAGTAACATTTTTCTAAATAGAGCTCCAAAAAGAAGAGACAGAATGGGAGAGAGGCAATATGTAAAGAGATACTGTGTAAAGCCTTTCCAGAATTCATAAAAAGAACACCTATCTACAGATCCAAGAGGTCTAGTGGATCTCAAGAAGGATCAATAAAAAGCAATCTATACCTATACCTACACACATCAAACAGAAACTGAGGAACACCACAGATAACAAGAAAATGTTTTAAACGGAGCGAGACCTGGTCTCAAAAAATAAAAGGGGAAGGGAAGAAAAGAGAACAGAAAACTCATTTAAAGGAATAACATACTGTTAGCTGATTTTACAAAACCAAAAATAAAAGCCTGAAGGCAGTGGAATTATATCAACAGTGTACTGTGAGAAAATAACTGTCAGCCTATATAACTCAATATTTAGCAAAAAATCTGTCAAAAATGATAATGAAATGAAGACATTTTCCAAGAAAAATTGAATGTGCAACCAGCAGATCTTTGACAAAAGACACTTGAAAATGTATGCATTAGGGAAAGAAAGTGATCCCAGCTGGTAGGTTTGAGTTGCAAGAAGGTATGAAGAACAAGAAAGTGGTACGGAAGTGACTTAAACACACACACTATATAAAACATTAATGCTCTTTTGTCCTCTCTCATGTACTCTTTCTACATGTGTATCTATATACATATACAATTAAAATACTGAACAAAAGTAGCATATAAGTTGGGAAAGGATACTTTAAGTACTACAATGTTCTAGACTTGTCCTAAAGGAGGATAAAGATACCAATTATTATTAGAATCAGAAAAAGGTAAATATGAACCTCATCATTTCTAGGGTAACCACCAAAAAAAAAAAGAAGCAGCAGCAAACTTCTAAGCTCCTAGAGAGAAAAATTAATCAATCAACTAAATAGGAAGAAAAGGCAGGGGAAACAAAAAGTATAAAATGACACAGTAGAAATATATATGAACATAGTAATAATTATAATAAACGTAAACTAAGTCGTCCAGTTAAAAAATAAAGATCAGCCGGATGGGGTGGCTCTCTCCTGTAATCCCGGCACTTTGGGAGGTCGAGGTGGGTGGATCACTTGAGGTCGGGAGTTCGAGCCTGGCCAACATGGTAAAACCCATCTCAACTAAAAATACAAAAAAATTAGCCGGGCATGGTGGCATACACCTATAGTCCCAGCTACTTGGGAGGCTGAGGCAGGAGAATCGCTTGAACCCAGGAGGTGGAGGCTGCAGTGAGCCAAGATCGCGCCACTGCACTCTAGCCTGGGCAACAGAGTGAGACTCTGTCTTGAATTAAAAAAATAAATAAATAAAGATCATATTAGACTAGATTTTTTTAAATGTAAATATATCATGTTCAAAAGACACATCTAAACAACGAAAATAAGGAAATTACTAAAAGTTAGTGTACTTATATTAATAATAGAAACAATAGATTCTAAGGCAAAAGCATTTTAGAAATAAAGGTTATTACATAACAATAAAAGGGACAATTCAGCAAGAAGATGTAATAGTTCTCAGTTTGCAAGTACCTAATATCAAATTATCATACAAAACAAAAATCATGAGAATTATATGAAAAAATTCACAAACTAAAATTCACAGTGAGAGAGACGAAACAGACAAGAAGCAACAAGATAAAACACCTGAGCGATAAAATTAACAAGTGTGATCTGATGCATACATACAGAACAGTTGTCTGTAAAGCCAGAATGGTACTTCTAAATAGTTAGGGGTAAAAGAAAATGAACAATTACAAACTTTGTAAAACTAAATAATAAAACGCCACATATAAAAACATATGAGATTCAAGTAAAGCACAATGTACTTAGGTTTATTATCTAATAAGCATAACTTTTAAAGAAAAAAGACCAACATCTATGATGCTAAGCATCCCTTTTAAGAGGTTCAAAAAAAGAAACAGTAAAATCAACCCGAAGTACAAGTACAGAAATATTAATAATAGGCACAGAAAATAATGAAACAGAAAGCAAACTATAAAAAAGATGAACAATGTCAGTGTCAAAACTTAGTTCTTTGAAAGGATAATAAAACTAACATCTAACAAAAGCAAACAAAAAGAATTGCCAAAAAAAGCAAGAGAGAGACAATAGATGTTGTATAGATTAATCATATATTAATTTATTACGAGTTACTTTATGCTAACAAATTTGGACATATGGATGAAATGAACAAAATCCTTTAAACAATGAAACTGAAAAAAAAACAGAATCAAGAAGAAATAGAAAACCTGAATAGTTTCGTAAGCAATAAAGAAACTATCACTAGTTAAATGCCACACCCATATGCTTTTATGGGCTTGTTCAACCAGTCAAGAAATAAATATTACACCAACAATTCCAGAGTCTAGAAAATGTGGGCACGTTTCTCAATTCATTTCATCATGGTACATAATCTTAATGCCAAAACTTAACAAGAAAAACATGAGAAGGTCGGGCATGGGGACTCACGCCTGTAATCCTAGCACTTTGGGAGGCCAAGGTGGGCAGATCATGAGGTCAGGAGTTCAAGACCAGCCTAGCCAACATGGTGAAACCCTGTCTCTACTAAAAATACAAAAATTAGCTGGGCATGGTAGTGGGCGCCTGTAATCCTAGTTACTCGGGAGGCTGAGGCAGGAGAATCGTTTGAACCTGGAAGACAGAGGTTGCAGTGAGTTATCGTGCCATTGCACTCCAGCCTGGGCGACAGGGCAAGTCTCCATCTCAAAAAAAAAACGAAAAGAAAAAGAAAAACATGAGAAAGTAAAATTGTAAACCAAGCTCACCTGAGAACATAGATATAAAAAAAAAAAAATCAGAACACTTAACTGGCATTATGGCATACATTTTTAAATCTCTAAACCCAGAATACATCTTAATCTATGGCATCCTACAATTATCATTAGCCATTTGAAGAAAGAAAACAGGCAGGCCAAGAGGTATGCTCATAGTCCCAGCCACTTGGGAGGTGGAGACTGGACAATGGCTTGAGCCCAGGAGTTCAAGGCTGTAGTAAGCTAGGATCACAATACTGTGCTCTAGCTCCAGTGTGGGCAACAGAGCGAGACCCGGTTGCAAAAAAAAAAAAAGGAAGAAAAGAAAAAAAGGGAAGGAAAAAGAGGAAAGGGAAGAGGGAAGGAGAAAGAAAAGGAAAAAACGGAAGGGGAAGGGAAAAGAAAAGGAAAAAAGGGAAGGGAAAAGAAGGGAAGGGGTAAGTGAAGGGAAGGGAAAAAGAAAGAAAAGAAAACTTAATATCCCTGAAATAGGGATGCATTTTAAATTTGGGAACGGGGGCTAATAATAAAGCATTGATAAGTCAAATCCTAGCAAGTGCAATAATAATAACAACCACTCATGATCAATTTTGGTTAATTCCAGGAATGTAAAGTTGGCTTGACGTGAGAATATAAATTAATGTATTTAAAATAAACTTGTGCTATTCACAGAAAAAAAAATCATTTGATTACCTAAAAAGTAGCAGAAAATATTTTTATAAAATTCAACACCCGTGTATTAAAGACAAAAACCTCTTAGCAAGCTAGGAACAGAAGGGAACTTCCTTAACCTGATAATGGGTGTCTACAAAATATCTATTTACATTGAAAGTACTCCCTGTAGGATTTAGAACCAGACAAAGATGCTCATTATTACTACTTCAATTCAACACTGTATTGTGAGTCTGAGCTAGTACTGAATGGCAGGAAAACGAAATAAAAGGATTAAGGATAAGCAAGGAAGAACAAGAGTGTCATTATTTGTAAATGATATCACTGTCTTCACATAAATAATCTGGGAGACTTTCCCTACCAAATATCAAGATTTGTTATCAATATTATAAAACTATAATATTGAAGACAATGTGATATTGGCAAAAGGAATGAATAAAAGAACTAAAGGAACTGAACTGCAACACAAAAATAGGCCCACACAAACTTGGGGACTTGATTTCTAGAAGAAACTGGTGTGGAAGAGGCATCACGGCTGCTCAGTGGGAAAGGCTGGACATTTCAACACACAGAGCTGTGACGACAAGTCAGACATACAGGAGAAAAAAAAATGAAATTGGTCTCATCCTATAACCCATACTCACAAATCAAATCCTAGAGATCTGAAGACCCCAAATATAAAAGGCAAATCTCTAAAGCTTGGCAAAGATAATGTAGTATGAGACATCATGACCTCAGGATGCACAAGAAACAAAACGCACAAGCACAAATGAGAAAGAAGATGGACAAATCTCACTATATTAACTTTGGAACTGCCATTCATCCAAATCTCCACAAAGACAGTTTAAAAACAAGCAATAAAGTAGGGGAAGATATTTGCAGCACACAGAACTCACAAAGATTTGCTTCCTAAATACTTAAGGAACTTGTAAGAATCAATAAAACATTAACAAACCAATAAGAAGATGAACAAACAAGAAAAAACAAAAACCCCATCCAGGAATTTCAAAGAAAAGGGAAACGAATGGCCTATAAACATACAAAAATATGCTCAACCTCGTTTTCTTAGCAGCATCATTCACAAAAGTATTTAATTTTGATGAAGTCTCAATTACCATTTTTCCTTTCATGAATCACGCTTTAGTGTCATGTCTAAGAACTCTTCGCCCAACAGAAAGTCATGAAGATTTTTTCTGATGTATTTTCTAAAATTTATAAAATTATAAAATTTATAAAATTATAATTTTATATTTTACATTGATACCTATGATCAGCTTTGAGTTAATTTCCAAATAAGATGTGAAGTTTACATGGGGGTTTGTTTTCTGCATATAGATGTCCAATACCATTTGTTAAAAAGAGTAACTCTTCTTCACTAAACAGCATTTGAGCTTTCTCGAAAATCAAATGTCCATAATTGTGTGGGTCTATCTCCGGATTTTTTATTATGTTTCACTGATCTATATCTAACTTTCACAAATACCATACTGTCTTGATTGCAGTGACAGTTCACTTTATGTGTCAAACTGGCTAGGACACAGTACTTGGATATTTGATCAAACACTAGTCTAAATGTTGCTGTGAAAGTACTTTTCGGATGAGATTTAACATTTAAATAGTACATTTTGAGTCTTTTTTCAGGAGGTAAAGGAAAATGCCCAATGTGACTAGAGTGTGTATTTGCAGGGAAAGAAGAAGGTGACTCGTTATGTACAAATCCAGAGAAGCAGACAGGACCTGGCATGAGGCCTGGCACAATGCAAGCACTCAGACAGTGGCTGAACGAAGAAATACGTGGACAAATGAAGAAACTGGGCTCACATCCAGCTTACATACCTCCCGGCTAGGTCACCTCAGACAGATTATTTAACCTTTCTAACCCTCTTTAAAAAATGGAAATAGTCACGTCTACATCTTAGAGTTGCTGTTAAGGACTAAATAAGCTACCAAAGAATCAAGTACATAATCAGTGCCCTGTAGAAGCCAAGGAAAGACCACAGCACTCACAGTACAAACTGAACAGATCCAAAGTTTGCATCCCCTTAACTACTCTGCCATGAAGATCAAAATAAACACCTTTTGTTTCACATAAAAACCCAGCCACATATAATTTTTTTTTTTTAAATTTTAAAGATACTTATGAATGGCCGGGCGCGGTGGCTCACGCCTGTAATCCCAGCACTTTGGGAGGCCAAGGCGGGTGGATCATGAGGTCAGGAGATGGAGACCATCCTGGCCAACACGGTGAAATCCCATCTCTACTAAAAATACAAAAAATTAGCCAGGTGTGGTGGTGGGCGCCTGTGGTCCCAGCTACTCAGAAGGCTGAGGCGGGAGAATGGCGTGAACCCGGGAGGCGGAGCTTGCAGTGAGCCGAGATCGCACCACTGCACTCCAGCCTGGGTGACAGAGCGAGACTCCATCTCAAAAAAAAAAAAAAAGGAATAAAGAAGAGTGTTACACCAAATAACAGCATACACTTACATTTCCAGGCAAAAGAAGGGCAGATGCTGAAAGTGAAGAAAAAGGCCAGAGACAGAAAACACAACAGCCCGCACTCTGCTGAACAGAAAAGAGGGAGCTATGCTGTAAGATAAAATGGACGAGTCGTGCAGCTGGTGTAAGTGATCAAATGACTGCAGACGTAGAGCTATCACAAAAGCCATCAAAGACATGGATTCTAACTTTCCCTAGTAAAAGGCCAGAAGTATCCAAATGATTACACTAAATGTAGTAAGTACATGGACATCTGCATAGTACCTGAAAAGAATAAAATACCCAAACATTTGATGGATTGGTACAAATCGATTCATCTAACCTGTACATTATCGAGACTTAGAACAACTATACAGATTCTTGGCATCAATAGTGATGAGAAACATACCACTTTGTAAGGCAGCCCTTCCATTCTTCAACAACTGAAGAACTGGATTATGGCTTGTTCTAAGGAAAAAGATGCAGGTCTTCTTATAGTTGTGTCCGCTGGTCCTAAATCTCCCATAAATGAGGTCCGATCTTTCTTCCACAAGACAGACCTTGAAATATTTGAAGATAAGTAGGTAACCATGTTTCCATTTGCTAAGACAGTCCTAATCCATGCCCATCATCCCAGGATAAATACAGACAGTGCTGACCTTCAGTCTCAAAGAGCCCTGGTTTGAACAATAAATTACATCATCATCCAGTCATAAGAGATGCCTTCCCCCCCAAAAAATTATCTTCTTCAGGCTAAGTATTCACCTTTCCACCAATCATTCCTCTTGCGACATAATTTCCAGTCCCTTCACCATTCATTAAGCCGTTAGTTGTAAACGAACTCCAAGTAACTGCTATCCCTAAACCAAACGCAATATTTCAGGTATAGTGTCAAGTAAAAAAAACTTATTCTTCTGATCATATGAAATCACCTTAGCATTTTCAAAAATCAGGTCACACTCTTTGCTTATGTTGAGCCAAATAATCAATTAAAACTTTTAAGTCCTTTCCCTTTATATGTCCACCAGGCAATACAGTACTTATATAATAAATCACTCAATTACTAGTATGCCTAACTAAAAGGCTATATTTCACTATGTTCTTCATAATAATGCTATAAATGCCTTGTTCAGATACACTACATCTATTGCATGAGATCGTTCTGGGACACATTATTTTGGAGGCAACCTCTGAATACCAATGTGGAAAATCCTGAAAACAGCTGGAAGACAAGAACAGAGGTACATTCATCCATTCATTCAATAAATACAGCTTCTCACATGTGTCAAGCATTGTGCTGGCCCTGATTATACAACGGTAGCAAGATAAATGGCCCCCCTACCCAGAATTCTGAAAAACATCCATTTTTAAGGGGTTGGAAGACACAATCAAAAAACAAGTAGAAAGTAAACGATTAAGGTGAAGAACAAGGAGGATGTCTTATAGAAGAGCCACAAAAAGAGACATTTTGATTCTTTCTAAGACAGGATCTTGCTCTGTTGCCCAGGCTGGTATGCAGTGGCACAATCACAACTCACTGCCACCTCCACTTGCTGGGCTCAAGCAATCCTCCCCACTTCAGACTCCCGAGCAGCTGGGACTACAGGCATGCACCACCATGCCTAGCTAATTTTCTTCTTCTTCTTCTTCGTTTTTCTTTGAGACAGTCTCACTCTGTCACCAAGGCTAGAGTGCAGTGGTATGGTCTTGGCTCACTGCAACCTCCGCCTCCCGAGTTCAAGCAATTCTTCTGCCTCAGCCTCCTAAGTAGCTGGCACTACAGGCAAGCGCCACCACACTCGGCTAATTTTTGTATTTTTAGTAGAGACGGGGTTTCACCATATTAGCCAGGCTGGTCTCGAACTCCTAACCTCATGATCCGCCCGCCTCGGCCTCCCAAAGTGCTGGGATTACAGGCGTGAGCCACAGCACCTGGCCTCTTTTTTTTTTTTCCCCAGAGACGGGGGCCTCACTATGTTGCCCAGGTTGGTCTTGAACTCTAGACCCAAGACTTTATACTAATTTCACTTAGTATAATGTACATTTCTTTATTAGATTGGATTGTTCTCATAGTTTCCTTGGAAAATGTCTCTTCTATTTAAATTGGATGCCTCTTATGATCTGTAAAAAGCTCTTAAATAATTAGGACAGTTGGCCCTTTGTAATGTATTACATATATATGTTTTCAATTTAGATTTTATGGGTGTTTATAGTTTCATGTTTTGAATTTTAAAAATTGTATACATTTAAGGTATATAACATATAGATAGTAAAATGGTCACTATGGTGAAGCATATGAACACATCTATCACCTCGCATAGTTATCCCCCCCTTTTTGGTGGGGGCAAGAGCAGCTACAATCTACTCATGTAGCAAAAATCCCAAATATAATGCACTATAATTAACTGTAGTCCTCATATTGTAGTTAGGTCTCTAGACATGCTCATCCTCCATATCTTCTACTTTGTATCCTTGAACCTACATCTCCCCATTTCCTAGCCGCTAGCTCATCCCTGATAACCACTGTTTCAATTTCCATATATAAATTTGACTTTTTGTTTTTAAAGATTCCACATATAAGTGATATCATGCAATATTTTTCTTTCTGTGTCTGCTTATTTCACTTAGTATAATGTCCTTGAGGTCCATCTGTGTTGTGGCATGAACATGAATTTTTTTTTTTTTTTTTTTGAGACGGAGTCTCACTGTGCCTCCCAGGCTGGAGTGCAGTGGCGCGAGCTCGGCTCACTGCAAGCTCCGCCCCCCGGGTTCACGCCATTCTCCCGCCTCAGCCTCCCGAGTAGCTGGGACTACAGGCGCCCGCTACCGCGCCCGGCTAGGTTTTTGTATTTTTAGTAGAGACGGGGTTTCACCATGTTAGCCAGGATAGTCTCGATCTCCTGACCTTGTGATCCACCCGCCTCGGCCTCCCAAAGTGCTGGGATTACAGGCTTGAGCCACCGCGCCCGGCCCGAACATGAATTTTTATTAATTAAATTTCCCAGTATTTTATGCTTCTGGGTTTTATAAAATGCTTAGAAAGGCCTTCTCTGTTTGAAGATTATTCATCTATTTTTCTTCTTGCTTTCTTTAAGGAATCATTTTATATGTTTAATATTTGAATCATCAGAAATATATTACCTTATTATTTAACATGCTCAAGGTCAAACTCTTCACCTGTCCTTTGCAAACCAATTCTGCTTTCCAGTGACATTTGTAATTCTCATGACTTTGACCCTTTCTTCATCAAAAGGTCTCTTTCCCAGCTAGGCATGCTGGCTTATGCTTATAATCCCAGCACTTTGGGAGGCTGAGGCAGGAGGATTGCTTGAGCCCAGGAGTTTGAGACCAGTCTGGGCAACACAGTGAGACTCTATCTCTTTTAAAAAAAAAAAAAAAATAGCTGGGCATGGTGGCTTGCACCTGTAGTCCCAGTTACTCGGGAAGCTGAGGCAGAAAGATCACTTGAGCCAGGAGGTGGAGGGTGCAGTGAGCTATGATTCCAGTCTAGGTGACAGAGCAAGACCCTGTCTCAAAAAAATAAATAAATAAAATAAAATAAACCAGTGTGTGTGCATACGTAGTCCATAGAAGACTCTTTAAATCACAGTTCTTCTTCTTCATATTCACTCTACTAGGTTTGATGTAAAAACTAATCTATCCTTTGACCTGAAAGTAAAATATGTAGGTTTTGGAAAGTGCTAAGGAAACTCTGCTGCCACTTGGTCTACAACAGTCCTATTCCTAAGAACCCCCTAGTGTTATTTGCCACAAAAATGACAACAGTGGATAGAAAGAACACATATCTATCACCCAAGTCATATTTGGGGGCAAGTACTAGATATTTGAGAAGCCCCATGATGCCTGCTGAGTTGAGAACCAGGATGTCATTGCATCTGATAACCTTCTCTGCCATAATAGGATCCCAGAGGACTGGCTTTAGCAACAAGCTCTAAGTAGCAAGACTGTCTTTAAATATGCAATCCAGGGAGAGAAGCACTGACATTACCTCTCAAATAATCCATAATAATAACTTGTTCTCACCCAGTTCTGTCAGCAGTGGACAAAATTTATCTCAATACCTGAATGAACAATGCAGTGGTTTCCTAGTTACTTTGAGAATACACAGGCTAAGAGAGAGTCTGCAGAAGGAGGAAAGAGTGGACACATGGAGGAAATGAATCGGGCCAGGACCAGGGTGAGGCAAGCCAGGGTCCTAAGGCACAACATTAAGGGGCACTTGTTCTAAGAGTTATGCCATGCTGACCTTGCATCTACACGCATGGCAGAGTAAGTGCCCCCTTAAATTCTGCACCCCGGGCCTTTCCTTAGTGAGATGCCTCGCCTCACCCTAGTCTAGCCGTGGACATGAACAAGGCCAGTCCTTCTCATTTCACCAACTGTGTGTGTTCATTAAACAGTCCTAGAGGCCTTCAGTGCCGTGCAGCTGGGAATGAGCGATGTTTTCTTCCTTCTAACATGGAGAGAGGAACATGGGAATGAGCATGAATTCTTCTGGAACACTGAAGATAAATAAAACACCTACAGACTCAAGTAAACTCAAAGACTGTACGGAGTTTTCTACTTTGATATTAAAACAGTTCCTAAAAAAGCATACTAAGTTGAGTATGAAAAGTTTTCAAAGGGCTTAATGTTATATGGGGGCTGGCAGGAGCAAGAAGACTAGACAATATTATAAAACTTTAGACCCAGTATTACACAATGCAATACCAAACTAAATCTTTTTCATTTTCTTTCACAACGGAACACATAGACAACTGGCTTAAATCAAACAAGCATTTAATTGAAGCAAAGGAGTCCTCATGTTTTTTGCTACAAATAGCATTTTTGAAAATTTTTTAACATTCATTTTTATAAATGATAAAGAATTTACTTAAAGTATTACAATAACTATAAGCTATAAGCAATGACAGCTACAATACCAAAACAGAACAGATGTCAGGGAGCACCTATATATAGCTAGAAATATGTGTCAGGTAATTTGAACACAGCACCTGAAAGCATATTTCATGGTACCCTTGAACTGAGTTAACTTGCAAATTGAACCCGTAAAAACCGAGGATGCACCTGCATCTTCACTCCGGGAAACAGGCCTTATTTGATACAACAGCTTCCATCCCTGAGGCACTGTGGGCATGAAGAAGCCCTGAAGGAAAGCCTGTAACTCCAGCCGTTATCCCTACATCAGTCTCACACATTACAAGCAGCCTTCATAGCCCTGGGTCCCCTCCAAACACCCTGGCAATGGTGAGAACTGGGAATGCTTCCTGCTTTTGGGACAATTTCTTCGGCTACACATTCCATCAGAAAAATGTAATGTGTCTAATCATTTCCATGCTTTTGTGGAGGAGTTTGAGCTACCATAGATTATAAGCTCTGAATAAATAATTCAAAACTGATAAGTACAAGATAACGAAATCACAACATAGCAGGAGATCACGAGGTCAAGAGTTCAAGACCAGCCTGGCCAACATGGTGAAACCCCACCTCTACTAAGAATACAAAAAATTAGCCAGGCGTGGTGGTGGGTACCTGTAATCTCAGCTACTTGGGAGGCTGAGGTTGGAGAATTGCTTGAATCCGGGAGGCGGAGGTTGCAGTGAGCCAAGATCATGCCACTGCACTCCAGCCTGGGCAACAGAGCAAGACTCCATCTCAAAAAAAAAGATCTGCAGGCTGGGCATGGTGGCTCATGGCTGTAATCTCAGCAAAACAAAAAACAAAAAAAAGAAAAAAAGAAAAACAAAGCAGAAGGAAAAAATAAAGACAAAAGCATAAAGTACTGAATTAGAAAAAGAGTCATTTGTATCAGTAAGTCCAAGAGCTGGTTACTTTAAGAAAAAAATACCCAAATAACTGAGAAGTTAGGTAACCTAAACTAGAGAAAGGAAAAAAAAAAAAAGAAAAAAGCACAAATACACAAAGTTATAAATGAGAACAGGAAAACGATTGCAGTTGCAGTAGAAAAGAAAAGAACATGAAAGGATTATCTTGTCTAATACAATTTGAAAACACCGAAGATTTTTTTCCAGGAAATGTAAATACCAAACTGACCCCTGAAGATGAGAAAATCAGCTATATAGATACTGAAACAGTTATCTGCTACCAAATAGATAACTAACAGGTAACTGTTTGGGTATCCATATGGCTATCTACAAGAACCACCCCCCTCCCAGAAAAAGTACAAGATCTCATAATCTATAAATGTGAATTCTACCAAACTGCAAGGAACATATTTAATTCCAGTGATACTTAAATTGTTCCAAAACATGGAGAAGAATGAAAGTTCCAAATTTTTTTAGGAAGTCAGCATAACATTACAACCAAAATCTGGTAAACAAGGCATCAAAAGAGGAGGAAAATAAAACTAGACTACTCTCACAAATATTAATGTAAAAATCCTAAAAAAAAAAATAATAGAATCCAGCTTCATATCAAAATTAGGAAATCTTTTAAATTTAAATTTATTAATAAAATTCGTCATATTAACAGTATAAAGCGCAAACTATATATAGTGAAAAGGCATGTGGAAAATTCAAAATGTATATTTAATATATGTCAAAAAATGTGAAGGCAAATAAACATGTTTGTCTATAACACCAAGATTTAAGAAATGATATTATGCTACATTTGCCTTCGGATTTAAAAAATAAAGAACTGTAGATATCTTTCAGGATAGACCTCCCCACACTCTTCCTTCCCCAGGGACAATCACTATCCTGCTGCTGGGGTAGAGCATTCCTGTTTTAAAATCTTGACCACCTATGTATGTATCCATAAATGCTATATACCTTAGTTTTGTGGGGTTTTAAATTTTACATGAAATACACACACACACACATACACACACACACCTGAAACTTGCTGTGTTTCTCTAAACACCATCACTGAGATTTGTCTATGTTGGTATTTGTAGCAAGATTCTAGTTAATTTATTTTAACAGCTGTATAGCACTCTATAATTAAACCATAAAAATCGTTTAATACAATCTCCCACTGACAGACATTTGTATTGTTCAAAATTTTTTGCTTTTACAAATTAAGCTACAATGGAACTTACTTGAACACACATGCAAGAGTTTCTCTAGGATATCCAAATGGAATCCTGAGCTGAACAGGATGCAAATGTTTAACCTGACATACGTTGAGCCAACAGCTTCCTTAGTAGTAATATCAACTCACACTCCTATTGACAATGATGAAAGTTCTATTTCCCTACATCCTCTCCATACCTGATGTTGTTAGGCTTAATTAATTTTGGTAAATTTCATGGAAATGAAATGGTATTTCATTGCAGTTTTACTCTGCATTTCTATTACCTCTAATGAAATTGAGATCTTTCCATATATTCATTGATCATTCTGTTCTCTTCTGAGAACTGGTTGCTACTTTTACCCCATTTTCTTCTTTCTCATTTACTTATTAAAATACAGATCTTGGCCAGGCACGGTGGCTCACGCCTGTAATCCCAGCATTTTGCGGGGCCGAGGTGGGTGAATCACTTGAGGCCAGGAGTTCAAGACCAGCCTGGCCAACATGGTGAAACCCCATCACTATTAAAAACACAAAATTAGCCAGGGGTGGTGGTGCATGCTTGTAATCCCAGCTACTCAGGAGGCTGAGGCACAAGAATCGATTGAGTCTGGGAGACGGAGGCTGCAGTGAGCTGAGATCATACCTGCACTCCAGCCTGGGCAACAGAGTGAGACTCTGTCACAAAAAAATAAAAATAAAAATAAAATACAGATCTTTAGTCATTCAGGATGCTAACTTTCTATTGATTATATGCAAACATTTCCCCTTTTGTCTTTAATTTATGCCTTTTGTCACGTCAGAGTTTTAATTTTACTGTAGTCCACTACTATGAAATACAGATATCCATCCACCTATAATTTTCTAATAGCTTAAAATCTGTTTCTCTTTGTTGATTTTAGGCATAAATCGATGTACAATTTTTGTGTGTGGGAAGGCATAGGGATCTGAATTTTATTTTTAATATATTAATAGATGGCCTATTGTACCAGCACTATTTATTAAATAATCCATTCTTGCCCCACTGATTTTATTATTTACCTAATACATAAATAACATTTATAAATCGGTAAGAAAATAGCAACTTTCCAACAAAAATAAAGAGTAAAGAATATGAAATCTAGTTCACAGAAAAAACATGCCTCTTAATAAGTGAAAAACCATTCAACCTCACTCATAATAGGTGAAAAATGCTATTTCATTGTAGTTATAATTTGCATTTCTCTTAAATGTAAAAAATATAAACTATTTTGAAATACAATGCTTGACAAAGGTGTGGGGAACAGGCACAAATTCATGGGTTACTGGGAATATACATTGGTACAACCTCCATGAAGAGCAATTTGAAACAATCTATCAAAACTATAAATGTATACACCTCTGACCCACCTCTATTAGGTTGAGTATCCCTAATTTGAAAATCCAAAATCCAAAATATTCCAAAATCTGAAACTTCTGAAAGCTGACATAATACTCAAAGGAAATTGCTCACTGGAGCATTATGAATTTTGGATTTTTGGTTTAGGGATGCTCAACTGGGAAGTATATAATGCAAATATTCCAAAATTTAAAAAAAAAATCCAAAATCTGAAACACTTCTGGCCCCAAGCATTTCAGATAAAGAATACCCAAACTCTCTTAGCACAACAATCATCACAGAAAATTACACGTCAACAATTTAACTATTTTCCTCCACAATGTCACTTTTTTTTTTAGACGGTCTCTATCTGTTGCCCAGGATGGAGTGCAGTGGCAGGATCACCATCATAGCTTACTGCAGCCTTGACTTCCCACAGTCAAGTGACCCTCCCACCTCAGCCTCCCAAGTAGCTGGACTACAGGTGCACACCACCATGCCTGGCTAATTTTGTAGAGACAAGGTCTCGACATGTTGCCCAGGCTGGTCCCAAACTCCTGGGCTCAAGCCATCTGCCGGCCTCTCAAAGTGCTGGGATCACAGGCGTGAGCCACCCCTCCCGGCCACAATGTTACTTTTTAAAATGTGTTCTGGCTGGGCATGGTGGCTCATGCCTGTGAGCCTAGCACTTTGGGAGGCCAATGCAGGAGAACTGCCTGAGCCCAGGAGGCTGCAGTCAGCCAAGATCGCACCACTGCACTCCAGCCTGGGCCACAAAGCGAAGATCCAACATTAATTAAATAAATGTATTTCATTGTTCACATCCAACTTATACCAAAACTTAAGAGAATTTCCCCAAAATTAAAGGTAAAATTAAATAATATTAAATATTAACAGAAATTTAGGGAATATCATGATTTTAACAAATGCTTCTATTTTCTCTGTAGTTACAAATGTGAATATTTGAACATTTTCTTCTCTATAAAGGGAATTTTCATTTAAATTAAAGTTCTAAAACAGTATAGTACACACAAAATCATTTCAAGTGAACCAAAAAGTAACTTCATAAGCTCCAAGTTGTTCTCCTAGTCTACAGTCTTACTCCCCAGAAGCAGCCACTAATAAAGATGCCTTGTTCAAAATGGTTCCAGTTCATAAATGTCAGCATCAATCTGTGTACATGCGTTTTAACACAAACATAATCATAGTGGAGATCTTTGTATTTGAGCACTAATACATCTTTCTTTGTTATCAATTCACAGTATTTCATTCTATATGCCATGATTTAATTAACATAAATAAAGGTGTTTTTCAATAAAATTTATATACATTCCCTTTCAGGCAGTTCACATTGAAAATTTTTAAATAACTAGTTTTCCAACTGATTCCTCGTTTTCCTCTACAAGGCCAAAAAGGATACCAGCTTTCCTAAATTATTAACTTAATCATAAAGTAGCAAAACATCCTTTCTATACTTGTAAAGGTTAATTTTTCATATCTACAGCTAGGATATCCCTTCTGATATCTTGATGAAACCAGTTGTTTAAATGATTTCCATTTCCATTGTGGCTTTTTAAAAAACCCAACAACAAATAAATTTAAGTGAATGAACTGTTTAACAATCATATAATTATCACTATGGATGTATACCAGAGTAAAGAACTCAGGGGTTAAAGGCTGACAGAAGAACTGAAAATCATGGAAAGAAAAGGAATGTAGTGCGGAAGAGACAGGGTCTTCCATGATTTACACATAAAAACCTTTCATCAATAGGTTAAATGAATATCCATCTCAAATATACTATGTGCTCATTTTAAGTTCCCACCCATAATTCAGAATATCTTTTGGAATTAATATCCTAAGTTATACCTGTGTTTTCAAAACTGACATCTTAACAAAAACAAAAACCAAAAAGGTCAATTTAAGTTTTTAAAATTAAAACTTTTATTTTTTTTTAAAAAAGTCGCTGTTTTCCAACATGCATAGGCAATAAGCATAGTTACACAGAGAAGCAAATATGAGGAGGGGCTTTATACGCCCTCTTGAAGTGAGGCACCCAGCAGGTTCTTCCAAAATCTTAAGAAGCAAGTCATGGTTTCTTCTTGCTAACTGTGTAAAGGATAAGTGCTTCAGGGTTCATTCTCAATAGTGAGCTGAAGAAGAGGCGAGAATGCAGGAAGACGACAAAGGGCATCTCTTCACTTCGTCCCATATTCTCAGTGGGAGAATTAATTACATTATCACTATATATCCTTAAACTAAGCCATTCCCAGACTCCATGCCTTTAACTGGGGAAGTGGCTTCCGCAGTCCAGCCAAATTCCTAGTGCCCGTCTGGAGAAGGAATTCATGGAAACCTGTCTCAGCGGCAGGGCCAGGGCAATGCTCTTGATTTTCATTCAAATGAGCCAACCTGTGTCCTTCACTACCACCACTAATTTAGGTAAACACTGCTAGTTTAAACAGCACAAAGGAGTATAATCAAAAATCACACAACAGAATCAAATAGCAAGTCTAAGCAATCACTAGGAGTCAGTAAAATTTAGACTGGAGTACAGAGGAAAGCAATGAAACACCCTCAGGACAAAAGGAGTCTTTAAGAATGAGGTAAAGTGGTGTCAGGGGAGGACGAGAGACAGGATTAAAAAAAAAAAAAGTTGAGATATTTCAGATAAATCACGGCCCTTCTATGCAAACCACTACACACAGCTTCTTTTTGGTCACAGTAGTAAACTCGGTCAGACAACTGGCTAAAAGGACTCAACGCTTGGCTACTCGGCTGCAGCCCCATAATGTCTTTCCTCATTTGAATAGTATTTTAGGAATGTTTTGTCAACGTGTCTGATGATTATTCACTTCTACTGCATTCCTCCCTTCACTATGATAATTATGGTCATAGTAACAATTTATTTTATAGGCAGAACACTCACAATGCTAAATGATGATTTTTTAAAAATCGGTTAAGATTCATATATTTGTCCACATTTCATAAAAAAGAAAAAAAAGTTAATTTTAACAATTGTTGCTCATAGCAACATAGGACAAAAGATTTTTCACATGCATAATCTAGGCATTTAATTAAAATTCACAAACTTGGCTCTCAAACCAAGTCAAATGTAGAAACGCAGGAAAACACAGAATCAGATATACAATATATTTCCAGCTACCGTAAAGACAGAAAAACAAAGTGCAGCAACCTGTAACAGGGATAAGGAATGTATAAATGAAAAGATTCCTCTTTAACCATAGTTTAGTGACTGCTTGTACACTTCCAGGTAAGTTTCACAGCATAAGTACATCAAAAACATGCCACACGCCCTCTGAATTTCTATCACTTCCTATTTATGAAGGCTCTTCACCCTGAATCCAAATCTAAGCAGTTTAAAGCAAACTATAACGTGGCATTGACTGAAAGAAATTATCTTTCCTCTAAGACTGAGGCTCGAGTATAAGAGTAGAGGTAAAAAATATCCATAACCGGCCAGGCGCAGTGGCTCACTTCTGTAATCCCAGCACTTTGGGAGGCCAAGGTGGGTGGATCACAAGGTCAGCAGTTCAAGACCAGCCTGGCCAACATGGTGAAACCCTGTCTCTACTAAAAATACAAAAATTAGCCGAGCATGGTGGCACGAGCCTATAGTCCCAGCTACTTGGGAGGCAGAAGCAGGAGAATCGCTTGAACCCGCAAAGCAGTGGTTGCAGTGAGCCCAGATCACAACATTGCACTCCAGCTTGGCACTCCAGCCTGGGCAACAGAGTGAAACTCCATCTCAAAAAAAAAAAATCCCCAATCAAGGTCTGCGGGCTGGGCATGGTGGCTCACACTTGTAATCCTAGCACTTTGGGAGGCTGAAGCAGGAGGATCCCTTATGCACAAGAGTTCGAGACCAGCCTGGGCAACATAGTGAGACGAGACCTTGTCTCTTTGTTTAAAAAAAAAAAAAAAAAGATAAAGTTTTGTAATTTACATGTTTGTGGTAAAATCAAGGCTTTCTTGGACTATAGTGGATACTCATCAGGGTTTAAATCAATGAAAAAGCACTATAGAAAAGAATGTGGAAGAGCTGGAACTCCACTTTATCACTTTGAAAACTCTCTATCTTTCATGATCAGTTCAACTTGTCTCGAAAAGGGAGGGGATATGCAGAAGTGCAGGTGGTATAAGTGGCACATTTGAAAAGGAGATGGTTCCACAGAAGCCTAGATTGGGAGAAGCTGCGGTAGAACATCAAACCGTTTTTAGAACCAGAGACAGGACAGCAATGAAGAGGATTTACAGCATATAGATCTCAGCCTCTAAAAGAACTGAAAACACTGGAACAAGGCAGAAATGACAGAATCAAATTAGGATTTATTTGAGCAACTAATATCCACAAGACATTGTACTAGGTATCCTGCAAGGCAGGATAAATAAATAATATTGTGCATGACTTAACAGAGCCTATAACCTAGTTTGGGAAAATAAAAAATAAGTTCTGAAAAAGTAATAGCTTAATTCAAGGAGTCAAAATACAGTACACATGCAGTTTTAATACAGATGCTAAAAACAGGTAGCCTAAGAATTAAGCACTGGAAGATTATGTATGTGTGGCTAAGTTGTTAAGGCAAACTTTAAGTGATGAAACTTCAGCTAAATCCTGAAGGAGGCTATATCTCCAAACCCAGGGAGGAGGCCAAAGGCCCTTCCTAGCAGTAATCAAAGGCAGTACCTTGTTAGATGCACAGCCTGGAAGTCAAACAGACACGCTTGAGTTCCACCACCACTTAACAGCTTTGTGCCCTTAGACAAGTCACTTAAACCTCTTGAGTCTCAGTTTCCTAAAATGGAAATAAAAATGGTAACTATCAAAGTTTCTTTTATTCAATAGTTACTAAGAGCTAGGACAAAGCTGAGCATTGGAATACAATAGTGAACAAGACAGACACAATACCTGCCCTCATGAAGCTTGAGATAAATAAACGAAGGGCTCTTCACATAACTTATGGTACTTGTCATCATCATCATCTTTAGCACAGTGGCGAAAAGTATAAGATATGCTCCAGTGAATGGTGCAAAAACAGCCATATACACCAATGGAACAGGTCAGAGAAACAAGAAATAAAGTTACCATCCTGGCTAACATGGTGAAACCCCGTCTCTACTAAAAATACAAAAAACTAGCCGGGCGTGGTGGCGGGCGCCTGTAGTCCCAGCTACTCGGAGGCTGAGGCAGGAGAATGGCGTGAACCTGAGAGGCGGAGCTTGCAGTGAGCCGAGATCGCGCCACTGCACTCCAGCCTGGGTGACACAGCGCGAGACTCTGTCTCAAAAAAAAAAAAAAAAAAAAAAGAAATAAAGTCACACACCTACCACCATCTGGTCTTTGACAAAGTTGACAAAAATGAGTAATGGGGAGAGTACTCCCTATTCAATAAAAGGTGCTGGGTTAACTGGCTAGCCATATGCAGAAGACTGAAACTGGACCCCTTCCTATACCATATACAAAAAACAACTAGAGCTGGATTAAAGACCTAAATGTAAAACCTAAAACTATAAAAACCCTAGAAGAAAACCTAGGAAATACCATTCTGGATGCAGGCCCTGGCAAAGGTTTCATGACAAAGATGCCAAAAGCAACTGCAACAAAAATGAAAACCGACAAATGGGACCTAATTAAACTAAAGAGCTTCTGCACAGTAAAAGAAACTATCAACGGAGTAACCTACAGAATTGGAGAAAATATATGCAAACTATGCATCTGACAAAGGTCTGATATCCAGAATCTATAAGGAACATAAACAAATCAACAAGCAAAAAAAAAACCCATAAAAAATGGGCAATGGACATGAACAGACAGTTCTCAAAAGAAGGCATATGAAAAAATTCTCGACATCACTGATCATTAGAGAAATGCAAACCAAAACCACAAGGAGATACCATCTCACACCAGTCAAAATGGCTATTAGAAAAAAGTCAAAAGATGCTGGCCAGGTTACAGAGGAAAGCAAATGCTTAAACACTGCTGGTAGGAATGTAAACTAGTTCAGCCACTGTGGAAAGCAGTTTGGAGATTTCTCAAAGAACTTAAAACAGAACTGCCATCCAACCCAGCAATCCCTTTACTGGGTATATACCCACAGGAATACAAATCATTCTACCATAAAGACACATGCACATTTATGTTCACTGCAGCACTATTCACAATAGCAAAGACACAGAATCAACCTAAATGCCCTTCAAGTGTAGATTGGATAAAGAAAATGTGATACATATACACCATGGAATACTACGCACCATAAAAAAGAACGAGATCATGATCTCCGCAACAACATGGATGGAACTGTAGGCCATTATCCTAAGCAAATTAACACAGGAATAGAAAACCAGGCCGGGCGCGGTGGCTCAAGCCTGTAATCCCAGCACTTTGGGAGGCCGAGACGGGCGGATCACGAGGTCAGGAGATCGAGACCATCCTGGCTAACACAGTGAAACCCCGTCTCTACTAAAAAATACAAAAAACTAGCCGGGCGACGTGGCGGGCGCCTGTAGTCCCAGCTACTCGGGAGGCTGAGGCAGGAGAATGGCGGGAACCCGGGAGGCGGAGCTTGCAGTGAGCTGAGATCCGGCCACTGCGCTCCAGCCTGGGGGACAGAGCCAGACTCCGTCTCAAAAAAAAAAAAAGAAAACCAAATACCGCATGCTCTCACTTGTAAGTAGGAACTAAACATTGAGTACACATGGAAGCTAAAAGGGAACAACAGACATCACAGTCTTTTTGAGAGTGGGAGGTGGGAGAAGGGTGAGGATCAAAAAACTAAGTATGGGGATTAGCTGAGTGTGGTGGAGCACGCCTGTATTCCCAGCTACTTAGGAGGCTGAGGCATGACAATCGCTTGAACCTGGGAGGCAGAGGTTGCAGTGAGCAGAGATCTTGCCACTGCACTCTAGCCTAGGCAACAGAGTGAGACTCTGTCTCAAAAATAAATAAACAACCTACGGGGTTCTATGTTTATTAGCCGGGTGATGAAATAATTTGTACACCAAACCCCCGCAACACACTGTTTACCCCCATAACAAATCCACGTGTGTACTCTGTGAACCTGAAATAAAAGTTGGAAGAAAAAAAAAAGATATGTTCCAGTGAAAACAAATAAACCATCTTAGCTGAAACAAGATTTCACAAAAAATATTGCCATGTCTCAAGGCTCAATCCTGGAACCTCACCTTTTCCTCTTTTCCAGTAATCTCATCCCATCCCACAACTTCAAATACTACCTATGTATAAACCAAATTTAGTATCTCTAGCTCTGAGCTGTCTCCTGAACAACAGATTCTATATCTGGGTGTCTACTAGATTTCTCTATTTGTATGTCTTCATAGGGGTCTCACACCTTGTATTTCTTGCATTGCTATAAAGAAACACCTGAAATGGGGTAATTTATAAGGAAAAGAGGTTTAATTGGACCCATGGCTTCTGCAGGCTATACAGAAAGCATGGTCCCAGTCACCTGCTCAGCTTCTGGGAAGAGCTGTAGGAAGCTTACAATTATGGTGGAAGGCAAAAGAGGAGCAGGCACGTCACATGGCCAGAGCAGGAACAAGACAGAGGGTGGCAGTGGGGGGAGGTGGTGTCGTACACTTAAACAACCAGATACTGCAAGAACTCACTCACTACCCTACCTCCTACCAGGCCCTACCTCTAACAATTAGGAATTACAAATTACAATAGTGGGGACACATATTCAAACTCTATCACACCTATACAATGGAAACAGAACTTTGGATTAGCAATCCAAATGGATACCAACCAACCACATTCTCCCTCGGTCTTTCCCTAACAGTAACTCTTTTATTCTCTCTTTTCCTCAAGCCTCATGTACCCACATCATGAGCAAGTTCTTTCACTTTTACCAAAAAAACATAGTTTTTTTAGGTAAAAACAAATCCACTCACTGCTCCCCACTGCCAAAGCCATCATTCTAGTGTAAGCTCCGACTGTTTCTCACCCAGATTATCTCACTAAAAAAAACAAAACAAATCAAAAAAACAGTAATTCCTTCTCCCTAGAGCAGTGATCTCTTTTTTAAAATAAGATCTTTAAAAATAAAACAAAACAAAAAGCAAGCCCAGGCACAATGGCTCACACCTGTAAATTCCAGCACTCTGGGAGGCTGCAGAAGGAGGACTGCTTGAAGTCAGGAGTTTGAGACCAGCCTGGCAACCTGCTGAGGCCCTGTCTCTACAAACAAAAATGAGTAAGATCATGTTGCATGCACACACATGCATGCACGCGCGCGCGCGCACACACACACACACACGGGCCCCACCTTACCTCAATTCAACTTAAAACTCTCTGAGAGCTCCCAAAACAATCTTAAAATCTTGAAGGTCTACAAGGCATACATGACAGGACCCCTTTCTATAGGTTGGTGCAAAAGTAATTGTGGTTTTTGCCATTGAAAGCAATCACTTTTGCACCAACCTAATACTACTCTGCCTCATTTCATAAGACCCTCCTCCCTCTGTTCCTACATCAATCTGTGCTGATGGAAATGTTCTGTATTTGCAGTGGTACAATCTCAGCTCACTGCAACCTCCGCCTTCCAGGTTCAAGTGATTCTACTGCCTCAACCTCTCAAGTAGCTGAGATTACAGGTATGCACCCCAGGCCCAGCTAATTTTTGTATTTTTAGTAGGGACGGATTTCGTCTCTACTAAATGTTGGTCAGGCTGGACTTGAACTTCTGACCTCGGGTGATCCACCCGCCTTGGCCTCCCAAAGTGCTGGGATTACACACATGAGCCACTGCGCCCAGTGGAACTAAATTTCTAACTTAATTTTAACTAGTTTAAATTTAAATAGCCACATACTCCTAGAAGGTATCATAGTGGAAAGCACAGGGCTAGTATTTCTGTTTAGCCTTTTCTTCTGCCTAGACTGCTCTTCCCCCCAGATCTTCACATGAATGGCTCCTTCTTATCCTCATAGCTCAGCTAAATGCCAGTTCCTCAGAAAGGCCTTTCTTGACCACCTAACCCAAAGCAGCTCCCACTGACACTATTATCACTTCACCCTGTTTATTTTAATCAAAGCAAATTCACTACTATCTTTAGAATCTGTTTGCCTTCCCCAAAGTAGAATATAAAATCCATGAAAACAGAGATCTTAGGCCGGGCGCGGTGGCTCAAGCCTGTAATCCCAGCACTTTGGGAGGCCGAGACGGGCGGATCACGAGGTCAGGAGATCGAGACCATCCTGGCGAACACGGTGAAACCCCGTCTCTACTAAAAAATACAAAAAACTAGCCGGGCGAGGCGGCGAGCGCCTGTAGTCCCAGCTACTCGGGAGGCTGAGGCAGGAGAATGGCGTAAACCCGGGGGGCGGAGCTTGCAGTGAGCTGAGATCCGGCCACTGCACTCCAGCCCGGGCGACAGAGCCAGACTCCGTCTCAAAAAAAAAAAAAAAAAAGAAAACAGAGATCTTACCTATTTCATTCAATGCTGTGTCCCCAAAATATATGTGCTAGGCATATAGTGTTTCCAATAAATGTGTGACGAATTAATTTGATTGAACGAATGAGTGACTGAGTGAATGACTAGGTGGTCAAGTCAGTAAAGTTAGCTGGGGACAAATTATGGAGGTTACTGGAAGAAGGAAAGGTCCTTCAAATGCATACATTTCATTTCTATGGATACAGGGCTCCACCATGTTAAGTGTCCCCAAGGGTACAGGCAATCTAAGCACAGAGCATGAAGGGTCACACACAAAGCAGGTCTCTATCCTCAAATAACTTAGAATCAATTTTATGGAAACATTAGTGATGCAAACACACACAAGCTCCTTATACATGAGACATTAGGAAATATCTCAAGAATGCATCTCCATACATTCTACAGGCATACCTTTAGGGGTAAAGGACTGAAAGTAGAGTTAGACCATCAAGTTAGTTTTGTAGTCTTTCGATCTACAATAGCAAACCAGGGCACTGATGTTATAAACATTCTGCCAAGTTAAATACTGGTTTATAGTCATGCTGTCCTATGAGAAATATCATTAGCTATGTCATTTAGCAGAAAAGGGGGAAAGGAGGCAAAGAGGGAAGAAAGTAAATGATCTGGCCGGGCACGGGGGCTCACGCCTGTAATCCCAGCACTCTGGGAGGCCACGATGGGAGAAATGTTTAAGACCAGGAGTTGGAGACCAGCCTGGGCAACATGGCGAAACCGTGACTCTACAAAAAGTACAAAAAAACTCAGCCAGGTGTGGTGCCGCACCCTGTAGTCCCAGCTACTCGGGAGGCTGAGGTGGGAAGATCACCTGAGCCCGGGGAGACTGAGGCTGCAATGAGCCGTGATTGCACCACTGCGCTCCAGCCTGGGCAACAGAGTCAGACCCAGTCTCAAAAAAAAAAAAAAAAAAAAAAAAAACAGAAAGTAAATGATCTGTTTTTATCAAACTCAAACACTGATAACCAGCAGATAAGAACAGAACATATGATGTGGACAGAATTACTGACCAGCCCAAAATTACACCTAGACCAGTAAGTCAACAAAACTGATAACCCACTGATACTATGTACAAAGTAGATTCCACACATTCATTAACTGTCATAGTTTCAAAGAAAAAAAAAAAAGACTGGAATTCTAATGTACCTCTATTAAAAACCATAATGCTAAGGAAAACTGCAGAGTAGATTCAAGTTTCCCACTAAATGAAACCGCATGCTCTTCAAATCTTGTGCAGTCAAAGCTGTCGACCACATTTTAACTTCACTGACTGTCACTGCCACTTCATACCAATTATGCAATTACAAAATGCATAATTGTTAATAAAGTATGCAATGTATTCTACAGTCCATTAGTAAGTCAGAATTTTAATCAGGGGTTTGTAGCACCAATCTCTATAATTCAACATTTACTTCTGTGGTTCACATTCAGAACTGGTGACCAATACAACCCAGGCCACACCAGAAAACAACACTGCACACGCAGCAGGAGCAAAGTTCATAGCAAAGGAAAGAAAGCCGCTTTGCCTTCCAGATCTTGACATACTCATTTTCACAAAAATACCAGGGACACTTACTTAAAATGACTATTTTCATAACACAATGTCTATGCTTCTTTAAAATTAAATTTCCTACCTCCACTCCTAGTGAAACCAAAGTACATTAAATGTACACCTTTACTCAAATGCTCTGTTGGAACTACTATAATTCCTCATGAGCTACAGCAGTGAAAAAACAGCTCCCAGTACATAACTCTGTTAGTGCATGATTACCCGACTTCTGAGCTGGCTCCATTTTGGAACCATGATTTCTTTACTGACATCAGGGCAAACAGTATAGGAAAAATTACTGACAAAGCAAAAAAAATTTAGTTATACAGAGCAGTCTTTAGGACACGCTTGAAAGTGACAGGCATCAGCTCTGCACAGTAAGGACAATATACGGAATAATTTTTTGCTTGATCATCACTAGTAATTTTATAAATATTATCAATATGCCACAAGAAACTACCAAAGCATAATACTATATACTTACCAGTCAAGTATAAACAAACAACAATGGTATTTCCAAAAACTCATTTTGCCTGTTTCTCTCATGTCCTATGTACAATTCTTCTTAAGAATTATATAGCAGCGTCTGGTATCTGGTAACTTTATTGAGTGACCAGGGTTGAGCTGTCTCTATACCACAAAAACAATCTCTACTTTAGGCCCTGCCATGGCAAAGCCAGGTGCCCAAAGACATCTCTTGACTTTCCATCAAAATAACCATGAGGTATTCCGAATCCACAGGCTGCTACATTTGACCAGGGACCCATGAAATCATTCTTACCTTAAGAGTAACAGACCTATTTCCACTACCATTAGGTCCAGCTACTTCCAAGAACCAGTTTGGAAAACTAAGTAACATGCTGCATTTCGTTGTTTAAAAAAAAAAAAAAAAAAGTAACATGAGATTCAAGACAACTCCTCAAATTCAGTGCCCATGTCTGGCTCACCTTTGTCCCACACAGCACCTGGAGTCCAAATCCCTTGTGGCATAAATCGGGGGTTCCCAACCCCAGGCCACACACTGGTACATTGGCCTGTTAGGAACTGCACCGCACAGCAGGTGTGTGGTGTGAGCAAGCATGACCGCCTGAGCTCTGCCTCCTGTCAGATCAGTGGTGACATTAGATTGTCATAGGAGAGTAAACCCTATAACGAACCGCACATGTGAGGGATCCAGGCTGTGTGCTCCTATGAGAATCTAACCAATGTCTGATGATCTGAGATCCAACAGTTTCATCCTGAAACCATTCCCCGTAACTCCCCTATCCCATTCTGTGGAAAAATTGTCTTCCACAAAACCAGTCCCTGGTACCTGAAAGGCAGGGGACTGCTGGCATAACAGAATGTGCAATGATCACTAATGAATGTGCCATTTTATCATAAAAGGTTAATATTTACAGAAACATTTTAAAAATATTGCTATACATTTTTTTTGAGAGACAGAGTCTTGCTCTGTTGCCCAGGCTGGAATGCAGTGGCGCCATCTCGGCTCACTGCAAACCCCACCTCCCAGGTTCACGCCATTCTCCTGCCTCAGCCTCCCGAGTAGCTGGGACTACAGGCAACCGCCACCACACTCGGCTAATTTTTTGTATTTTTAGTAGAGACGAGGTTTCACTGTGTTAGCCGGGATGGTCTCGATCTCCTGACCTCGTAATCCGCCCGCCTCAGCCTCTCTCCTGGGATTACAGGCGTGAGCCACCACGCCCAGCCTATTGCTATAAAATTTTTAAAGACAATGGCAAACTTTTTCTGTAAAGGGCCAAAGTAAACATTCCAGGCTTTGTGAACCACATTCAGTCTCTGTCACATATTCTTCTTTATTTTTGTTTGTTTGTTTACAACCTTTCATGATTTAAAACCCATTCTTAGCTGGAGGGCTAAAATGAGGCCTATAGAGCAGAATTTTCATATAAACAAACATGGTTATACTTCCATTAAAGAAAATCACTTTGTTTTGTGTTATATTTAAGGAGTCTTTTAAAATAAACTTCATTTTTCTAGAACAGTCTTAGATGTATAGAAAAAAGGACAAAATTAGTATGGAGAGTTGCCATATATAGTCCACACTTACTTTTCCCTGTTAGTATGGTACATCTATTAACATTAATAAAATTAACTATAATCCGGCCAGGCGTGGTGGCTCACGCCTGCAATCCCAGCACTTTGGGAGGCTGAGATGGGCGGATCACTAAGTCAGGAGTTCAAGACCAGCCTGGTCAATATGGTGAAACTCCTAAAAATACAAAAATTAGCTGGGTGTGGTGGCACATGCCTGTAATCCCAGCTACTCTGGAAGCTAAGGCAGGAGAATCGCTTGAACCGGGAGGCTGAGGCTGCAGTGAGCCAAGATCGCACCACTGCACTCCAGCCTGGGTGAAAGAGTGAGACTGTGCCTCAAAAAAAAAAAAAAATTTTTTTTAAACTAAAATCCATACCTTATTCAGATTTCCTTAGTTTCCACCTAATGTCCTTTTTCTAGCCCAAGACTCCTCCACCCCTGGGACACATTACATTTAGTCTTGGTGTCTCCTTACGCTCCTCGTGGCTGTGAGGGTTTCTCGGACTTTGTTTGTGAGGACCCTGGCGGTTTTGAGGAGTACTGGTCAGGTATTTCACAGGATGCCACTCTTCACAGGATGCCACTCTACTGGGATCTAGTAGGTGTTTTTCTCAAGATCAGACTGGAGTTACTATGGCTTTGGGGGAGAAAGACCACAAAGATAAAATGCCACTGTCGCCACATCACATCAAGGGTATATCAGCAGGACTTAGTGCCCTGGATGTTCCCCGTGATCACCTGATGGAGGCAGCGCTTGTCAGGTTTGCTCCTGCCTTTTTTTTAAAAAACAATGATGGACAAAAATAAATTTAATTCTTCACATATGTAACAAGCTAAAAGGAAAAGCCTTTACATGTCAAATCATTTTGAATAAGCTGATGTATATACACTGCACATATGATTCATTATGTGACTCATACCAATGCCTCATAAAATATACCACATTTGAAATAAAGAAAAAAATTAATACATACTTTGCCAATATATTGCTTTTAATTCCTTCAACTGTTTTCCCTCTGAGTGTTTAGGAAGAAAGTACCCTTAGGCTGAATTATAGGAATATAGAGGAAATTTAACAAATAACACTCAAAATTTTCTTTCACTTTTTAAATGATGATTATGCACACTAGATTGTAGGCAAACTGAGCTAGGACCAAATCTTATCCATCTTTATCTCCCAGAGTCCAGGGTGCCTGGCTGGTTGATACAATAAATACTGTTAATTAATGTATATCTACAATGTCAGTATTAAATAATCACTCAAACCAATCAGATAGGGGGAAAAGGGAAGAGCAATGTGAGACGAAAAAAAAACTTCTAATTTCTCTTACCTAACTTTTTATTGATCAAGAGTGAGAGTATATAAACAAAAAGGTGGGGGAGAATAGCAATGGCTATAAAAGGCTAGAATAAAGGGGGAAGGCTTTGGTCAAATTAAGCCTATCAAAACACTATGAAGAGGGAAATGTAAATCAACACCACAGTAAGATCCTACCTCACACCCACTAGAATAACTTTTTTTAAAAAAAGAAAGAAGTGAGGCCAGGTGTGGTGGCTCACACCTGTAATCCTAACACTTTGGGAGGCCAAGGTAGGCAGATCACTTGAGGTCAAAAGTTCGAGACCAGCCCAACCCTGTCTCTACTAAAAGTACAAAAATTACCCAGGTATGGTGGCTTGCGCCTATAATCCCAGCTACTCAGGAGGCTGAGGTGGGAGGATCTGTTGAACCCTGGAGGTGGAGGCTGCAGTGAGCCAAGATCACCACTGTACTCCAGCCTGGGCAAGAGAGACTGGTTCTGTCTCAAACAAATAAAAGAAAAAAAGAGAAGAGAAGAGAGAGACAGAAAGGAAGAGAAGGAGAGCAGGAGAGAAAAAGAGAAAGAGAGAGAAGTGTTGGTGAGGATGTGGAGGAATTTGCACACTCATACCCTGCTGGTGGGAATGTAAAATGGTGGAAAACAGTCTAGCAGTCCCCTCAAAAAGTTAAACATAGAACTGCCATATGACCCAGCAACTCCACTTCTAGATATGTATATACTGAAGACAACTGAAGACACACATTCATACAAAAATGGTACAGGGATGTTCAGAGCAGGATCATTCACAATAGCCAAAGAGCAGAAACATCCCAAATGCACATCAGCTAATGAAAGTACAAAATATGGTATATCCACACAACTGAATATTATTAAGTCATGAAAAAGGGTACAGTAGTACAATAAATGCTATAACATGAACCTTGAAAGAATTAAACTAAGAAAAAAAGAAGCCAGATACAAAGGGATACAAATTTTATTATTCCATTTATATAAAATGTCCAGAATAGGCAAATCCAGAGACACAACGTAGATCAGTTGTTGCAAAAGGCTGTAGAGATGGGAGATGAATGAGAAGTAAGTTCTTAATAGGTAAGGGGTGGTTTGTTTTGGGGGTGATTAAAATGTTCAGGAATTATACACTGTTTATGGCTTCATAACAATGAATATACTAAAAACTACTCCGGTGTAGTCTTCAAAATGGTTAAAATGATTAATTTTATGCTGAGGATTTTTTTTTATCTAATAAAAATAATTGGGAAAAATCACTGAAGACACTGAAAACACTGTGAACCTATATTTTGAGAACTCATTTGTAACTCACAACTTATATACACACCGTGCCTTTAAAAATCCCTTTCCTCAGCCAGGCGCGGTGGCTCACGCCTGTAATCCCAGCATTTTGGGAGGCTGAGGTGGGCAGATCACCTGAGGTCAGGAGTTCAAGACCAGCCTGGCCAACATGGTGAAACCCTGTCTCTATTAAAAACACAAAAACTAGCTGGGCCTAGTGGCAAGAGCCTATAATCCCAGCTACTAGGGAGGCTGAGACAGCAGAATTGCTTGAACCCAGGAGGCGGAGATTGCAGTGAGCCGAAATCATGCCACTGTACTCCAGCCTAGGCAATAAGAGTAAAACTCCTGTCTAAAAAAAAAAAAAAAAAAAAAAAGAAATCCCTTTCCTCTTCTACATTATTCTACGGTCACTTTTTCAGTAACAGGCGTTTCAGAAATGTATGAAGAAACAAGTCCAAAATTCTAACACAAGATCAGTTCAACCAATTTCAATTAAGTTCATAGGAACCAGGGCATATACACATACTCAAGCCCTATCATAAGGAATTCACAGTGTATTAGGGCTGACACTGTTTCCTGCTAATTCCTACATCCGCAAGAAGAAGCTGGCCATGCCCCTCCAAAGGGATAACCTCATTTTCCTATAGACAATTACTGAAAATAAGTAAGCAAGAGCCATTTACAAGGCAATGCAGGGCCCGGCAGTGTGGGCCAGCAGACAACTTCCATGCTTTTCCTGGTGCACCTGGGCTTCCTCTGGCTAAATTTAAATACCAACTTGCTTGAAGGCCATATATCACAATGGCTGACTACATAGATGAAGCTTAGGGATTTGCAGATTGAAACAAATAACATATTTAAAGATAATAGTATGCCAGCACTATGGAAGGCTGAGGCGTGCAGGTAACTTGAGGTCAGGAGTTCGAGACCAGCCTGGCCAACATGGTAACATCGCATCTCTACTAAAAAATACAAAATTAGCTGGGTGCAGAGTGGCTTGCACCTGTAATCCCAGCTACTCAGGAGGCTGAAGCAGAAGCATCGCTTGAACTCAGGAGGCACAGGCTGCAGTGAGCCAAGATCGTGCCATTGCACTCTAGCCTAGGTAACAGAGCGAACTGTCTCAAAAAATATATAAAATATTTATTTTATTTAAAAAGCAATTACTGTCCTGAGTCTTCCAACAAAATTACACTGCAAGCTATGGATTATTAATGTCACTAGAGAACTCTCAGTCCTTCAAATATACTAAGCAACTATAGTACTGTTCACTCCAGCAAGCATTATACCAAACTGTGTTAAAAAGAATATTTCTTTTGGAATTTTTGGAAGACAGCATAGTTTAAATTAGCGCTTCCTAGAGTGATTTTTTTAATCCTCTTTTAACAACCTCTCCAGACACTTCAAATACTATAATCACTCAAGTAATTCACAGTAACCACTTGGCACCCAGACTCAGAGCCTGCTGGAGAGGAACAATTCCAGCAGTCTCTGACAATGGCAGTTGTGATTAAGACTATCAAGGCTCGTTTTGGTTTTTTTTTGCTCTTATGAGTAATTCTCATATTTATACTATTACTCAAAATGTAGCAGCTCGGCCGGGCGCGGTGGCTCAAGCCTGTAATCCCAGCACTTTGGGAGGCCGAGGCAGGTGGATCACGAGGTCAGGAGATCGAGACCATCCTGGCTAACATGGTGAAACCCCGTCTCTACTAAAAATACAAAAAACTAGCCGGGCGTGGTGGCGGGCGCCTGTAGTCCCAGCTACTCGGAGGCTGAGGCGGGAGAATGGCGTGAACCCGGGAGGTGGAGCTTGCAGTGAGCCGAGATCGCGCCACCGCACTCCAGCCTGGGCGACAGAGCGAGACTCCGTCTCAAAAAAAAAAAAAAAAAAAAAAAAAAAAATGTAGCAGCTCAATTCTCTCATTATTTTAAATCTACCTGGAAGGTCAGTTGTCTCTGTTGGTGGTAATGGGTTTATTTTTTGAAAGCCCAACAGTAAGAAACTGGAAATAAGAGAGTAGCTCAACTAATATTCTTTCATTAATTCAACAAACTGTCTTCATTAACTAAATTAACCAACATTTATTTAACATCTACCATGTATAAAAGATTCAAAAAGCAGTAATATGCAAACACAGACTTGAGGAGTTTACACTCTAGCAGTGGGTTGATAGAAATTACTTAGTTTGTCAGCCTGGCCAACATGGTAAAACTCCACCTCTACTAAAAAATATACAAAAAATTAGCTGGGCGTGGTGGCGGGTGCCTGTAATCCCACCTACTTGGGAGACTGAGGCAGGAGAATCACTTCAACCCAGGAGGCAGAGCTTGCAGAGAGCCAACATGGTGCCACTGCACTCCAGCCTGGGCGACAATGAGATACTCTGTCTCAAAAAAAAAAAAAAAAAAAAGAGAAAGGAAATTACTTAGACTTTGAAAGAAAGACAAGGCCAGGCTGGGCGCAGTGACTCACGGCTGTACTCCCAGCACTTTGGCAGGCCGAGGTGGGCGGATCACAAGGTCAGGAGATGGAGACCATCCTGGCCAACATGGTGAAACCCTGCCTCTACCAAAAATACAAAAAAATTAGCTGGGTATGGTGGTGAGTGCCTGTAATCCCAGCTACTTGGGAGGCTGAGGCATGAGAATCACTTGAACCCAGGAGGCAGAGGTCGCGGTGACCCGAGATCGCGCCACTGCACCAAAAAAAAAAAAAAAAAGAAAAAGAAAATAAAGAGAAAGACAAGGCCGGGTACGGTGGCTCATGCCTGTAATTCCAGCACTTTGGGAGGCCGAGGTGGGCAGATCACCTGAGGTCAGGAGTTCGAGACCAGCCTGGACAACATGGTGAAATCCCATTTCTACTAAAAATACAAAAAATCAGCCAGGCGTGGTGGCAGGTGCCTGTAATCCTAGCTACTCAGGAGGCTGAGGCAGGGGGAATCGCTTGAACCCAGGAGCTGCAGTAAGCCGAGATCCCGCCACTGCTCTCCAACTTGGACAACAAGAGCGAAACTCTGTCTCAAAAAAAAAAAAAAAAAAGACAATACAGAGTTCCTCAGATCCTAATCATATGCCTCAAACCGGTGTGGAGAGCCAAAAGTTAACTGTGACTTCAATGATATACCCAGCTGGCACCCCCTTCCTCCCTTCTCACCCTCCCACCCCCCAAGATTATTTCTATTCAATTAGAAGGTACAGGTTGCTCAACATCTGACCCTAGCCATAAGCCACAGATGAGCGTCTAATGGAAAGTCACTTTGTATGGTGTGAAATCTTTCAGTTCAACTAGACAAAGTCATGTATCTCTGGGTAACATTCAATCCAAGGATAGAAGATGAGCAAAATTCTACTGGGAGTTGGTAAAGCCAAGTCACCCTATCTCTGAGGCCTGCCCACTTTAGCTCCCTACTCCTCCAAAAGGCAATGAAGCCAATCCATCCCACCTTTTTCTACTTTGTTGAATGTAATTTAAAAAAAAAAAAGCACCAGGCCATTTGGCCAAGACCTATGGCCTACCATAAACACCAACTGGTATGGTCAAAAGGTGTCCATGGTGAGCAAAAAAAAGAGGAGGTAAACCTACAAAATAACACTGAGGGAGTGGGCCCATGCAGGCAGGGTAGGGGGACAAGGAATTAATCACAAACAGGGAGATTTCCCCAGGATTAGCCTAGTCAATCAGCCTGAAAAATAAACAGCGGGCAAAAAGGTTCTGCCCCCCCTCTCCGTGCACTCCACCCAAAGAGAACATGCCCAAGTGTCCAGACAGTTTAAAGGAACGATTAAGGACACATGCTGTAGAGTCAAGCTGTCTGGCTTTAAATCCTAGTTCCACACTTAACAAGGGCTACTTCTCTGTGACTCAATTTCCTCCTCTGTGACTGGAAGATGACAATAGTACCTACCTCATAGAACCAATGGGAGAATGAAATGAGATCACAGTAAAAGAGCTTAGCAGAGTGGCTAGCACACAATACACACGGAGTAAATACTGTCCATGCTAACATTTCTACTATTTCCAGGGTCACTCAGTTCCTAAACTAGAATGTCAACACTACACTAATACAATTAGGCTGGGCCCTAATGGTGAGCCCACAAACACCCCTACAAAGAAGATGATATTATCCTCATTTTAGAGCTGAAAAATGGAGGTTTAGAGGGATTCAGAAACTCACGTAAACTTAGTCAATAAGAGTAAGAGGTGGAGCAATAAAAGCTTTGATCACATCCCAGCAAAGTTTGCATGATGTCATTTACCTCCAAAAGCTTAAAAGCATTTTAGAATAACGCTTCAGCATTCTGGCATGACTACTTGTTGAATGAAATTATGTTCTTATAAAATCCCCTAGCCTCCCCTACTAAATCGGCATAATTACCTGTATAATCAGAAATATTCGACAAATTCTGATAGACTATCAAAAACACAAAATTCTTTTCCTTAACAGAATAACATAAAAAATATGCAAGGTAAATCATCGTGACCATTCTAATTAAATGGCTTAAACAGTTCAAAAGTCCTGCAGACCCATAGTATATCAAGTTGTTTTTCTTTCAGGATTTGTAAGTTGATCCTGCAGAAGAATCCACACACTCCTATTGGCCTGTGTAACATCTCTCTTTCCATATGTTCGGTAAGTGTGTAACAAAACTGACTAGAGTTAATAGTTACTCCAAATATACATTCCCATCATCTCTTACTCTATTTAGTAAGATTTAGTCACTTAATTGCCCTAAAAGAAAATATAATTAAATTTAAACTGAGTATATAATGGTGACTCTGATCTCACAGAATATCTTTTAAAACTCTGAGATCCAGAAATATTTGTAAGTCGTCAAATTTATCTCTCTAAATATTTAAGACCTAACAGCTGCAAGGAAAATTGGAAAAATAAAAAGCTATCTTAGTCAAAACTATTTGTCCCCGTCCAATGAACTGTTTACCCAGTTTCCTGAAAATAGTTCATAATAATTACTAATCCATTAAGAGTTTAAAATAAAGGACATGCTTGACTTGTGAAAAAAGTAGTGATATGGATACGCCAAGTCATATAATTTCACTCCACTTTCTATTTACTTTACCCAGGCATTACATATTCTTGTAATCCTTTCTGGTAAACACAAATGAGATAATATAGTAAAACATGTAAACTGAAGGAGAAGAAAACCTAGAATGCCTAAATATTTCAAGAATTTATTGCTATTTCAATAACCTGAAACTCCAAGTATCAGAAAGCAGAAAGAATTACCACACAACTGTAAAAGTCAAATATTTATACAGGTGCCTTAAAAGCCGCAGTTGGGTGCACACCATCAGCACTGACATTTACTATCTGTTAAGTAGTTTCAAAGTGCAATGGCATAAGTCAAATAACTGGCTTGGAGCGTGAAGTTTACAACTAGCATGTCTGGAAAGACTGTGAAGGAAGGTGTGATGCCTGTCACAATTTTCATCAGGCCAGCAACAGGCATCCAGGCTGGGCAAGACCGAACGTCAGCACAGGTGCCTTTTCTCATTTCAGGAGGGAAACCTAAGCCCATAGCTTCATGGATAATTGAACAAGGATTGTTCCATACATTTATAATGTTATTTATGACTTTCTTGTCATTGCTTTTTAGTAGCTTTCAAAAACAACATTTTTAAGGCAAAAGTAACTGAGAATATAAAGTAGTTAGGTATTTCAGCTTCAAATTGAGAAAAGGGAAAATGTTAAATAGAAGGACCTAAAAAGGTTGTAAAGCCCAAACACCACATTCAATAAAAAGTTATAATTTTCAGAAATGACAAAAGTCCAAATGTCAAAGTTATCGCTGGTGATACGTTATTTAAATTTACAATTAGGAATATCTCCTTAATGGATAATTTATAAATTTATAATTAGGAATACCTATTATTCTTACAATAATTCTAAGAAATTTTAAGAGTAAAAAGAAATATGGGATACAGAAACATTTGTGAACTTTCAGTTCCTGAACTAATTTAAAAAACAAAAAACAAACCAGGGGAAGCTCAAGTCAGAGCTCCTCAATACCCAACGTTCATTTCACTACATCTCCCTTCCAAACAGAATATGCCTGTTCACGATCTGGGAGTCGGTTCAAGTTTTCAGGTGAAGACTAACGCCAGACAGTGAAACCCCCAAACGCGCGTTTCCAAACTCTGAGGGGCAAAGCCAGCCACACCCACTAGCAGGGCCCGGCGTGGGGCGGGAGCCCCTTCCCAGCTCGGGACCTCCGGCCAGGCTGGGCGCCCCCGCCAAGAGCTCGCAGTCCAGGCTCGGGCGCCAAGGACGGCCTGAGGGATGCCACAGGTGGCCCGGAGGGCTCGTTCCCCACCTGGCACTGAGGCCCTAGCCCACCCCGCCGCCCAGAGGCCGAAGGTGCCCTGCAGCCTCAACGTGGGCACCTCGAAGCCTAGGAAAGTTCCTAACAGGGCTCAGGTGGCCCCTCGGGTCCGTTAGCCTGGCGTGCGGCGTCGGCCCGGGGCAGCGACTCCAGCCTTGCCTCGGGGCGGGGCGTGTCGCAGGGTTCCCGGAGGGGCGTCGGGAAGCCGGTGGCCGGAGGGCCCCGGGCACGGGCGGCTCCTCGGCCCCGCCGGAGCAGCCAGCCCCACACCCCTCCCGGGACTTCTCCGGGCACCACCGCGGGCCGGCGCCGCCCCCGCCCCCCGCGCGGCCGGGTCTCCGGGACAACAGCCGCGGCGTCCGAACGGGCCCGCGCCCCCGCGGCCGACGCCCACCTGTCCCGGGGGTCGATCCAGCTGGTCCTCCTGGTGTTGTGGTCGATGTAGAAGACCTTGCCGTCGTAGTCCCTGGCCTCCTCCCAGCCCCGGGGCAGCGGCAGCTGACCGCTCCCGGCCCTCCTAGGCATGGTCGGCGGCCTCACCGGCGAACGGCGCCTCCATAGGGACCGGGCGCGGGACGCGGCGGGAACGCGGCTGCCCGGCCCGGCCGCCAACCCGCGAGGCGGGCGCCGGCGAGGGGCTGAGGGGCGCGGGGCGCGGCGGAACCAGGCGCGGGAGGTGTCTCAGGAAACGCTGTTCGCGGCCCCGCTGGGGATCAGTCCACCATGTCTGCGTCGGAGCCGGCGAGCGAACCCTCCTCCCCCTCGCCGCCGCTGCCTCCGCCTCTTCCTCCTCCTCCGCCCCGTCCCCCTGTGGCCGCCGAGGGTCGCGGCGCCCAGGCTGCCGGAGCCGCCGCCGTCTGGGCTCGGATCCGGGAAGCTGCGGCGCGGCCTCGGCAGCGGCGGGCCCCTCATTTGCATGCGATTAGCATGCGCCCGCCCGCCTCATCTGCATACGCATTCCTCCCGCCGCATTCCTGAGCTTAACCCCGCCGCTGCCGGCGCTGCCGCACCAGCTCGGGTGCACTGCCCCAGCGGGGCCGCGGCTCCAGGTGGGAGGGAGGCAGGCGAAGGAATGTGCGGCCCGCTCCCTTCCCTTGACCCCAGATAGCTCCCCTGGGCCAAACGCCTAGAGGTTTTAGTGTTTCTGGACGGGGAAGATTGCAAAAAAGTCTCTGCAACCTTCTCAACTTCTTTCGTCTTTTAGGGAAACCACAAAACTTTCGAGAGGAGAGGGTTGGAGGGGGAGCTCTCCTCGGGAGAAAAAACCTCAGCAAGCGGAGAGGGCACAAAGGCTCCCCACGCCATGCCCCGAGCCCCTCTGGCACCCCAAGGGCGGTCCGGGGTGGTAGGAAAACGCCAAGCCCCGGGAGCGCGTCCGTGGGTCCGGGACGGCGGGGCCTCCGCAGGGCGCCTGGCCCTTGGTGACCTCGGCGGAGACCGCGGGCTGCGCGGCGGAAAGCGGAGGAACTCCCGTCCGGCCCCAGAGTCGCCCGCGCCGCTCCCGGAGCCACCCGCCGCCCCTTCGCGTCCGGGCGCTCCAGGCGCGGGGCCCCGGAGGCTCCCGGTCCCTGGCCTCCCCTACTGGGTTCGGGGCAGTTGGCCGTGGACGCGCCCCAAGTCCAGTCCCTTCCGTTCAGCCGTCCGCCCCAGGATGTCCCCCCACCGCAGCCCCGCCGTGGCCAGGAGGTGTGGGCGGCCACGCCGGAGGGACCCACGGCGGCGCCGGACGTCAGCCCTTCGTAGGCCCTGACCCGGCCCGGGTGGGCCAGGAAGTTCCCTGTTGCACAGGCATTTATTTATTCAGCAGCTACTACGTGCTGGCCGGCACTGCCGAGGGACCGGACGCCTACCCCAGGCGGGACAATGCCGGGAGCAGCGCTAGCGGGTTCTGGACGCCCAGCTTCAGGGTCCCCAGCCCCTCAGTGTGAGGGGCGCCTCCCAGGCCCTGGACTCCTCTCCAGCCGGGTCTACACCACCGTCCCCCGTCATCTTCTTCTGGGTTACTGAGCAGCTTCTTTTAAAATAGCAACACCGAGGAAGGCCCCGAAGCCCAGTCTTGCACCTCGTGGTGTGAAGTCGTTTAATCCTGCCCGCTAATGCGAAAGGACTTTCCACCGTGTGCAGGACTCGGCGCTGGGCAGGGGCTCTCGCAGGGTTTGAACCGACCTCCGCCTCCCCTGCGGGTTCACAGGCCGGCGAGGGAGTCGCGGGAAGGAGACACGCTACTGTGCGAGGCTGGCCTGAGCGGCTTGGGCAGTAGCTGTCCCGGGCTGGGGACGGCTTTCGGCTCCCCAGGCCATTCCGTCGGGGTATCTGCGGCCAATCTCGAAGGTGAAGAGGCTCGGGGTTGGCACAGACTCCACGGGAGGGGTCCTAGAAGGGGAAAGGGGTGGTATTTGCCCTTAGAGCAGTCTGGGCGTGAAGCGGAAACTTTAAACCACCAGAACCTCTGGAGAGCTTGGAGCACCTGGGCAGGAGCAACCAGAGTGGGCCGGAGTGAGGGAAGGAAGGCATCGCGGCGAATTCGCCCGCTTTGACCGCCTTTAGGGCGGCCGCTTGTGCAGCCAGCCTTCTGGAAGGTAGGCTTTGCGCTTGGTGCAGAGAAGCCGCCTCCTCCGGATCTGTGTTCCGCCCCAGTCCATGAATAAGGAGGTGATCGCACAAGTCAAGCTTCTCTAGTTCTCGGTGGAATGAGACGCCCTTATGGGGTCTTAAGGTTGAATGTTTGAATACTGTAAAAAAGATGGGACCTGCCTACAATTAATCTCTCACACTACTGAGCGAATGTGCATTGCTGTGGACTTGTCTAAATTGGCCCAAATGCATAGCTAGCGCTTGCATTGTGGTGTACTAACAACATCATTCAGAATCAAACCAAACCATTCTTATTTAAACCTTGCTTCCTAGTTTATTTTTTCCCAAACAAGTTGAAAATATTTGTTATACTAAAATGTCTACATCTTACTACTTAAAAAAAAAAAAGTAACAAACTTTGCTGCTGCCGTAATTTTATGTCACTGAGATGAACTTTTCTATTCTACAATATTTGTAATTTCAAATTTGTTAAACTTTCAGCTAAGTAGTTTTACCCAAATTCTAAAACCAGTGAGGAATCCAAGACAGCACGCAGCATTAAATGACGTTTATTGTTCCATAAATCTTCAGACTTCAAAAAGAAACGCTAAATAGACAAACAGAACTCTAAAGCAATTAAGAGACAAGCTCGCTGCTTCTTCCCCACTGATTGGCACAGGAAACATTTGGTCATGCAAAAGCCGTTAAAATGACGGAAAGGAGAGTTGCCACTCTCTAGCCTTTTTTGTTTTGATCAAGTTTGAACTCTGCTGTTCGGAGTTCACACAATTTATGTAGTAACAGACCTTCAGAGAATTCCTAATGGTCAAGACAATGAAATTGCATTTATATCTGTAAAAGGAAAAGAAACATGAAGATTATCCCCATTTTAGAGGTGGACACATTTAGATTTGGTTTGGGCTCCAGATGATCCTTGGCAAAGAAAGATGATGCAATCCGGTGGCCAGGACGCCATATTGCCCTAGTCTGGAACCGTGTTCTAGCCGCTGAAGAGCCTATTCTGTGGCTTTCAAAATGCTGTTTTCTCCTGGCTTTATGTTTTCTCTCCAGCGCTAAATTTGTGGAGATAAGCCGCAATAAGCAAAGCTCCCACTGTCAATGTCCTAATCTTGAGTGGCAGGAAAATTAGTAATATCAAAAATGGGAGTAGACAGTGAAAATTATTTTAAAATATAATTCTATTATGTACAAATTTAAAATCTACCAGGTGGGCCGGGCGCGGTGGTTCACGCCAGTAATCCCAGCACTTTGGGAGGCTGAGGTGGGAGGGTCACCTGAGGTCAGGGGTTCGAGACCAGCCTTGCCAACATGGCAAAACCCCGTCTCTACTAAAAAATACAAAAATTAGTCAGGTGTGGTGGCAGGCACCTGTAATCCCAGATACTCGGAGGCTGAGGCAGGAGAATGGCTTGAACCTGGGAGGTGGAGGTTGCAGTGAGCCGAGATCGTGCCACTGCACTCCAGCCTGGGCGACAGAGCAAGACGCCATCTCAAAAAAGCAAAATAAAAATAAAATATATCAAGCACGCCTGTAGTCCCAGCTGCTCAGGAGGCTGAAGCAAGAAGATCACTTGCCAGGAGTTCAAGGCACTATAATCGTGCCTTTGAATAGCCACTGCACTCCAGCCTGGGCAACATAAGGAGACCTCAGCTCTTAAAAATAGTGTTTATAGGTAAACACACACACACAGACACACACCTTTAATCCAGCAATGACAGTACAATTATTTTCCTGTGACATTAAAGTTGCTCAAGATATGCAAGGATATTCACTGCAGCGTGTTTGATAATAAAGCCAGAAAAAACACCAGTAGCCATCAGTAAGGGACTAATTAAATAAATTATGAATTTTCCATAATTAGCAGACATTTTAAAAGCATTAGATAAACATATATGTGCTGGTAAGGAGAGATCTCCAGTATATGTTAAGTGAAAAAAGCAAGGTGCAAAAAGACATTTGGCTGGCTAAGTTCAGTGGAGTGACAATCCAGTCAGTTCTGGAGATGGGGCCAATCATAAAATGTAAAGAACACAGCCTCCTGTACACTTCCTTCCTGTCAAAGGAAGGACACAGATAGTAAAGGAAGGACGTTCTTATAGAGGATTAGTGCTATCAGGGAGATCCATCAAAGAAGTATCATGAGGTAAATAATCATTAAAGAAAAAGGATGGGGAGAGATGAGCATAGACATGAGGCTAAAATGGACAAGCATGGTGGGGCATGTTTGGGAAAAGAAACGGGTGTGCAAAGTTCAAAGATGAAGCGAGCATGAAAGAGCCCAAGACTGGCTGGAGCCATCCAGTTAGGAGGCTGTTGTGATAGTATAGGTATGAGACAGATAAGGTCTGGATTAGACATAAGGCAATGAGGGATGAAAAGAAATGGTTTGGCAAGAATTTGTGACTGATTAGATTAAGAAGAGAGAGGCAAATAGGCTAGAAGGAGGAATCTGAGGTGATTCCAAGGTTTTAGACTGTTGAAGAGCTGGAAAAAAAAATGAGGAAGTCTAAAGGGGGATATGAGATGCAGTTGACTTTAGAAATTAGAGATACCCAGCAGAAAATTAAAGGTCAGGACTAAAGCTCGAAGCAAAGGTCAGAACTGCAAATATATGGCTGAATGTCTATCACCTAAAAGTCTGTAGAGAACTGAGTACATAGGAGTGAACCTTGGGAGGGAAACATCAGTGCAAGTCAAATAGAATTAAGTAAGCCATCTATAATCCTATTTTCGGCCTTCCATAATTTGATATAATTTTATTTCTTTGTACAATGTGGTCTCCATTTTCAGTTATGTGTGTGAAAATTAGTTGTTAGTGTATAAAGCGTCTTCACTGTGCTAGTGAATCAGCTCTGTGTAGGACAAGATGAACTGGTTTTCAATATTTTAATATCCCTTGTTTCTTCAAGGAGATCAGGGATTATACACATTTCAAATTCTAAATAAAAGAACATTATTTATTTCTTAATCAAACTAGTGGCATTTTTTTCTTGGCAACTGAACTGGTTAAAACAAGTATCTCTAATTATTGTGATTAGGTAACCCCAAGCCACAATTCTAAATTTTATTGTCTAGACAGTCCTTAAGAAGAAAGGCATGTGATCTTTAAAAATTCCCAGTGCGGACCAGGCGCGGTGGCTCACTCTTGTAATTCCAGGACTTTGGGAGGCCGAGGTGGGTAGATCATTTGAGGTCAGGAATTCGAGACTAGCTTGGCCAATATAGTGAAACCCCACCTCGACTAAAAATACAAAAACTAGCCAGGTGTGGTGGCACATGCCTGTAATCCCAGCTATTCGAGAGGCTGAGGCAGGAAAATCACTTGAACCTGGGAGGCGGATGTTGCCGTGAGCCGAGATTGCGCCACTGCACTCCAGTCTGTGCAACAGAGTGAGACCCTGTCTCAAAAAAAAAAAAAGAAAAGAAAAAGAAAAAGAAAAAAAAATTCCCAGTGCTAGGTCAAACCAGAATCCTCGATGACCATAACCACTTCCCTTGCAGTTAATGATTACACCAACACCTTAGGCAAAAAGTCATTCCCATTTAATAATAAGCAACATCAAACAGATTCTGTTTTACCTTATTTACTGTGGGTAGGATACCGACATTGGGCCAATTTTGTGGTTGCCAAAAAAAAAAAAAGTGAACATTTAAAATCTCTGTCTCATTAGTGAAAAGAAGCAGAAGCTCAAATACCACGTTTTTATACATATGAAGGTCTCAGAGGGCACCTCTTATAGGGTAGGGCTTTAGGGTGACTAATTCATGTAGATTTTTTTCTTTTATTATTATTTTTTAAATTACATAAAAAATAGAGATGGGGATCTCACTATGTTGCCCAAGCTGGTCTCGAACTTCTTGCCTAAAGCAATCCTCCTGTCTCAGCCTCCCAAAGTGCTTTGATAACAGCATGAGCCACCGCACCTGGCTTACATTATTTCTTATGTAACGAAATAATATGAAGTTCTGTTTTCCTTTTGCCGTCTTTAATTTGCATCTTTTTTTTTTCCTGTTCCAACTTTATAGTCTGAAAAATATCTTCTTTAAAAGACAGGATTGAGCCGGGCACAGTGGCTGATGCCTGTAATCCCGGCACTTTGGAAGGCCAAGGTGGGTGGATCACTTGAGCTCACGAGTTCAAGTCCAGTCTGGGCAAGAGGGTAAAACCTCGTCTCTACTAAAAATACAAAAATTAGCTGGGTGTGGTGGTGCACACCTGTAGTCCCAGCTACTCAGGTGGCTGAGGTGGGAGGATGGCTTGAGCCCGGGAAGTGGAAGTTGCAGTGAGCCAAGATTGCACTCGAGCCTGGAAGATGGAGCTAGATCTTGTCTAAAAAAGAAAAAAAAAAGGATTGTGTTCCTCATCCCTATCTTTTAGAAACAACTTTACATCTTCTTTCCCATCTCTCTGAATTTTCCATTAAGTTTTTATTTTTACTTATGATTTGTCAGTTCATCTCTCTATCCCTACTTCATCTCCTCTCTCCCCCTCAGTTCTTGGTTCTCTGATACTGACTTAATGCTGTAAATGTGGCTTTAAGAAATTTAGCTACAGGACAGGTGCAGAGGTTCATGCCTGTCATTTTCCCAGCACTTTGGGAGGCCAAGGCAGGAGGGTTGCTTGAGGCCAGGAGTTTGAAACCAGCCTGGGCAACACGGCAAGACCTTGTCTCTACAAAAAAGAAAACAGGCTGGGTGCGGTGGCTCATGCCTATAATCTCAGCACTTTGGGAGGCCAAAGTGGGTGGATCACCTTAGGTCAGGAGTTCGAGACCAGCCTGGCCAACATGGTGAAATCCCATCTCTACTGAAAATTAAAAATTAGCTAGGCATGGTGGCGCATGCCTGTAATCCCAGCTACTTAGGAGGCTGAGTCAGGAGAATCACTTGAACCTGGGAGGTGGAGGTTGCAGTGAGTCGAGATCATGCCATCTACTCCAGCCTGGGCAACAAGAGCAAAACTCCATCTCAATAAATAAATAAATAAAAAGATAAATAGATAAATAAAATAAAATTAGCTGGTGTGGTGGTGTGCATCTGTAGCACCAGGTACTTCGGAGGCCAAGGCAGTAGGATTACCTGAGCCTGGGAGGTTGAGGCTACAGTGAGCCATGATCATACCACTACACCCCCGCCTGAGCGACAAAGCAAGACCCCATCTCAATAAAAGAAAAAAGTAAAACAAGAAAAGAAATTTAGCTACAATATAATCTTCCAAATTGATTTGTGGAATAGTCCAATTAAATGGAGGAGAAGAAGATCTATGTAATAAAGCATGTTCAAAGAAGTATATTTTGTCAATAAATATATGGAAAGGTAATCAACATCATTAGTTACCAGTAGAATGCAAATTAAAACCACAGTAAGATACCATATATAGTCCCTAGATTGGCAAAAAGTAAAACAGTTTAATAATACACTTACTTCAAGTGTTGGCAAGAACATGGAACATTGGGAATTCTCACCAACAAACAATGGTTTGTACAAATTGGTACAAACAACTGGGTAAAGAAAGCAAGAAACGAAAAGATTTGTATGCTATAATTTCATTTATACAAAGTTCACAAAAACCGATAAAACCAAACCATGTTGATTAGGGATGTCTATGTAAGGATGAAAAGTATAAAGAAAAATAAGTAATTATCATAAAGGTCAAGATAGTGCTGACCTATAAAGGGAGAGATGATTTGAACCTGGGGAGAGGAATATGGTGAGGGTGATTCTCATAATGTTCTATTTCTTTACCTGTTTGCTATTGTTAAACCCGGTGTGTATGTTGTATACTCTTTTCTGTATGTATTCCTCATTTTCTCCCCTTCTCTTTGTCTGTCTCTTTCTCTCTCTCTCTCTCTCACACACACACACACACACAGAAATATTCCAGTTTTATCTTGAAGTGTGAAGATTCTCAACACCTGAGAAACGTGCTTTAACGAATAGATTTAAAATATTACTTGTAATTAGCACATTTCATACATAAATGCAAATGCTGCGCTAAAGAGTATTCTTGCAAAAATAGACCAAGAGTTCTCTTGTTTATTTACTTACAAGATTATTTTGGGACATATATACAAATATGATCCAATTATGAAAACTCTATAAAACAAAGCTATATCCTTCAAGTTGTTATCCTGTCCCAGAACTTCTTAAAACTGTAACAGATTCGGCACCACAATAAGCCTACACAACAAATGCTCTAGCTAGTTACTTAACAGTCTGTTTCCGAACTCCAGTGCTGTTCTACTGGCTTCCCGTGTTGGTGGTGGGGTGTGGGGATAGGGTGGTGGAACAAGTGGGGCCAGGCTCCCCTGAACTACACTGTGCATTCCAGTTTTTGTCACTTGTATCTTTCTGTTCACCTTACCTCTCCTTGCATAAAACATCCAAATTACCTATTTTAGGAGCTACTTAAACCATCAAATCCCAAAACAAAACAAATTCCTCACTCACCTATTCCACATATACTGAGCTCGTATTACACACAGGGTTCTGGAGACTAACTGGTGAATAACAGCACATTCCCTCCTGGATTGTAATACTGATTCAGTAATTTGGTATTCGCATATATTGTGCTGTTTTTATGGCTTTAAAAATCTGTAATCTTGTTGGTATAATACTGTTACCTTTTTTTTTTTTTTTTTTTGGAAATGGAGTCTCACTCTGTCACCCAGGCTGGAGTGTAGTGGTGCGATCTCGACTCACTGCAACCTCCACCTCCTGGGTTCAAGCAATTCTCCTGCCTCAGCCTCCCAAGTAGCTGAGATTACAGGCGCATGCCACCAGGCCCGGCTAATTTTTGTATTTTTAGTAGAGACGGGTTTTCACCATGTTGGCCAGGCTGGTCTCGAACGACTCATCTCAAGTGATCCGCCCACTTCAGCCTCCCAAAGTGCTGGGATTACAAGCGTGAGCCACCATACCTGGCCTATACTGTTATTTTGATATTTTAAAATTAGGGAGCCAGGTACGGTGGCTCACGCCTATAACTTCAGCACTTTGGGAGGCCAAGGCAAGAGCATCACTTGAGATGAGGAGTTTGAGAGCAGACTGGGCAACAAAGCAAGACTCCGTCCCTACAAAAAAATTTAAAAATTAGCCAGATATGGTGGCACAAGCTGTAGTCCCAACTATCTGGGAACTTGAGACTGGAGGATTGCTTGAGCCCAGGAGTTCAAGGTTACTGTGAGCTAAGGTCACAGCATTGCACTCCAGCCTGGGTGACAGAGTGAGACCTGTCTCTAAATAAATAAATAAATAATAAGAAATCCGACCTATGTATTTCTCGAGACACATCCAAGAGAGTTAGACTCTAACTTTTTCATTTGAAAAATGTGAAAATTGCTGAAAATTTTAAACAATAATAAAATGAGTACCTACGTATCTGTGTTCCAGGTTCACCAGGAGAGATTGCCATTTTACCACGTTGCTTTTATTTCTCTCTATGGAGATGTAGGTTTTTTTGTTCAACAATTTGCAAATAAATTATAGACATCATGACACCTGACTTCTAAATACTTCAGTCCTGAAAATAAGACCATTCTCCTATATAATCATTATTTATTTATTTATTTATTTTTTTGAGACGGAGTCTTACTCTGTTGCCCAGGCTAGAGTGCAATGGCACAATCTTGGCTCACCGCAACCTCTGCCTCCCGGGTTCAGGCGATTCTCCTGCCTCAGCCTACTGAGTAGCTGGAATTACAGGCGCCCGCCACTATGCCAGGCTAATTTTTGTATTTTTAGTAGAGTTGGGGTTTCACCGTAATGGCCAGGTTGGTCTCAAACTCCTAACCTCAGGTGATCCGTCCACCTCAGCCTCCCAAAGTGCTGGGATTACAAACATGAGCCACCATGCCTGGCCTATAACCATGATATTATTATCAAACCTAAAAAATTAAAACTGATGCAGTAAATATTATCTAGTATATAGCTGAATATGGTTTGGATTTGTGTCCCCGCCCATATCTGATGTTGAATTGTAATCCCCAGTGTTGGAGCTGGGGCCTGGTAGGAGGTGATTGGATCATGGGGGCGTGTTTCCCCTGGGTACTGTTCTGGTGATAGTGAGTGAGCTGTCGTCATGAGATCTGGTTGTGTAAAGGTGTGTGGCACCCCTCCCTTCTCTCTCTCTTCTGTTCTGGCCATGTAAGACATGCCTGCCTCCCCTTCACCTTCTACTATAATCAATAAGTTTCCTGAGGCCTCCCCAGCCATGCTTCCTATACAGCCTACAGAACCATGAGCCAATTAAACCTCTTTGCCTTATAAATCACCCAGGCTATATATTCTTTATAGCAGTATGATAACAGGCTAATATGTAGCTCATATTAAAATCTCCTCCATTGCCTCAAGACACCCCCTATAGCCTATTTTTTGTCTGTTTGTATAAAATAGGATCTGGTCAAGTTCATCACATTAAGCTTGGTTGTCATCTCTCTTTAGTCTCCTTTAATCTTGATCATTCACCTCCTTTAAAAAAAAAAGTCTTTCATGACAATGACATAGAATCTAGGCCAATATCCTACAATTTGGTTTTAGAGTATTTCCTCATTAGATTCAGGTTCAAATTTTTGTTAAGAAAACTTTATGGTGAGGTTGTATACTTCTCCCTTCATCACATTAAAAAGTACATAATGTCAGTTTTGCTCATCATTGGTGATACTAAATTTGATCATTAAGTGGTACCTGACAGGTGTATCTGACACCATTTTAAAGGCATCTTTTCCCTCTGTAATTAATAACTGTCTGTGGGGATGATACTGTAAAACTATGAATATCCTCTTCCTCATCAAAGCTTTCACTCATTGGATTTGACATCCATTGAAGATCCATGCTTGAATTAATTATTACACTGATAGCTCCAAAACGGCAGGATTTCTTCTACATTTATGAACCAGCATCTTTATGTGGGGAGACTTTTCCTATCCCTTCCTGCCATTATTACTGTTTTTTCAATCATTAAAGGCACTGGGCATGGTGGCTCATGCCTATAATCCCAGCACTTTGGGAGGCCGATGTGGGTGGATCACTTGAGGTCAGGAGTTCGAGGCCAGCCTGGCCAACATGGAGAAACCCCATCTTTACTAAAATACAAAAATTAGCAGGATGTGGTGGCACATGCCTGTAATCTGAGCTACTTGGGAGGCTGAGGCAGGAGAATCACTTGAACCCAGCAGGTGGAGGTTGCAGTGAGCTGAGATCATGCCACAGACTCCAGCCTGGGTGACAGAGTGAGATTCCGTCTTAAAACAAAAAAATCATTAGGAGCTTGTCTTAGCTTGCACTGACATAACAAAATACTGTTGACTGGGCGGCCTAAACAACAGAAATTTATGTTCTTGAAGTTCTGGAGACTGGGAAGCCCAAGACTGAGGTGCTGGCAGATTTAGCTCCTGTGAGGGCTCATTTCCTGGCTTTTAAACAGCCACCTTCTCGTTGTGTCTTCACATGACAGAGAGAAAAAGAAAGCTCTCTGGTGTCTCATCTCATAAGGACACTAATCCTATCAGATCAGTGCCCCACCGGTATGACCTCATTCACCCTTAATTACTTCCTTATTTCAAATACAGCCACACTGGGAGGTTATGGCTTCAACATATCAATTGCAGGGTTGTGGCACACAATTCGGTCCACAGCAGGACTCATGGATTTTTTTTTCGTGTAGTGTGTTTTAATCTATTGCTGTGTGTTTTAATCTATTGCCATCATTTAAAAAATTCTCATAAAATATGCATAACAAAATTATTTTTAAACCATTTTTAAGTGTACAATTCAGGGGCATTAAGTACATTCACATTGTTGTACTTCAATCATCACCATCCATTTCCAGAACTTTCTCATCTTCCACAACTGAAACTCTATACCTATCAATACTAACTGCATTCCTCTCTCTCCCCAGTTCCTGAGAACTACACTATCACTGTTTAATAATGCTCAAATGGTCTCAGATGTGGCCAGTGGGAACTCCTTTGGCCACAAGCTGGCTCCTATGTCCTTTAACATGGCTCCCACATTCTTCGAGCACTTCCTTGTCTTCAGACATGAGATGTTCTGACAGTCTTATGATTTCCCTGTTCCAGAGCTGGAATAGGTCATCTCTCCAAGGGCCCGAGTTCCCTTTAGTGGGAAAAGGTATTTAGATCTGGGCTTCCAGGAGAACTCATTGCTATTGGAGTGTCACCCTCTTAGTAGACAGGGTTTAGACACTGTCTAGGTACATAGTATCTATTTACCTATTGAAAACCACAAGTTCATGCCAAATTCCTTCCATTCAAATCCAACATCTCAGCATTCATTCTTGTTTTGTTTCTGATGTGGTTTGGCTGTGTCCCCACCCAAATCTTATCTTGAACTGTAATTCCCACAATTCCCACATGTTGTGGAAGGAGCCTGGTGGGAGGTGATTGAATTATGGGGGCAGGTCTTCTCTGTACCGTTCTTGTGATAGGGAATGAGTCTCACAAGATCTGATGGCTTTAAAAACAAGAGTTTCCCTGCATAAGCTCTCTTTCTTTATCTGCCGCCATGTGAGACGTGCCTTTCACCTTACGTCATGATTGCGAGGCCACCCTGGCCAGGTGCAACTGTAAGTTCAATAAGCCTCTTCCTTTTGTAAATTGCCCAGTCTTGGGTATGTCTTTATCAGCAGCATGAAAACAAAGTAATACAGTTTCCTTTCCATATTCAGAACTCCCTTCTCCAACAGTGAGAAACCTGACTCTCCTTAACTTTAAAATACTTATGTATTTAGTCAACACCCTGAACGTAGCCAATCTCCTGAAGCTGCCACTGCCTCCTCCCCAAAGAGAGGCCCTTCTTGTCCCCTCAGGCCTCCACACCTCACACCTGGCCGACCCCCTCTTACCCTCAGTGGGCTCCCATACCTTGTGCAGGCCACTCCCTTGCCCAGGCACCCTCTCTTAGGACCCATACGAGGGCCCCCTGTCCTCTCACATGCATGATCTCCTTATCTTCTGGGGCTCTGACACCCCACACAGGTACAAGGTACACCCCTCTATGGGGACACCATCTTCACCCTGCTTGTCTTACTCCCCATCCCTGTGGACATTTTTCAGATCCCTCTTGGGCTCTAATGCCCCATGCCCAGCTGCCCCTCTGTGTAGCTCTTTTTGCCCTGTGCTATGGTTTAAATGTCCCCTCCAAAACTCAGGTCAATGGTACCAAGAGATGGGCCCTTTAAGAAGTGATTAGGTCAGGAGGGCCCTGCTCCATGAATGAATTAGTGTCGTTATAGTGGGGGTGGGTTAATTATCATGGGATTTAAGCCCAGTTTCCCTCTGTCTCCTGTGCATGCTTCCTTGTGATGCCATATATTCTGCCATGTGATGATGCAGCAGGAAGGCTCTTATCAGATGCAGCCTTCCAATCTTGGACTTACCAGCCTCCAGAACTATGAGCCAAATAAGTTTTCATTCATTATAAATTATCCAGACTGGGTGCAGTGGCTCACATCTGTAATCTCACTACTTTGGGAGGCCGAGGTGGAAGGATCTCAGGAGTTTGCAACCAGCCTGGGCAACATAGTGAGACCTCTTCTCTACAAAAAATAAAAAATTAGCTAGGCATGTTGGTGCACACCTACAGTCCCAGCTATTCAGGAAGCTGAAGTAGGAAGATTGCTTGAGCTCAGGACTCTCCCTCTGCTTCCCTTTGTTAGGGAAGCATTTCTTACAAATTAGTGAACATAAGCTTCTCTATTAGTTTCTTTTTCTTTCTTTCTTTTTTTTTTTTTTTAGAGACAGGGTCTCACTATATCATCCAGGCTGGAGAGCAGTTACGTGATCATTGCTCACTGTATCCTCAAACTCCTGGGCTCAAGTGATCCTCCTGCCTCAGCCTCCAGAGAAGCTGGGACTACAAGCATGTGCCACCATGCCTGGCTAATTTTTCTTATTAAAAAAAAGCAGGGTGTTATTATGTTGACCAGGTTTGTCTCAAATTCCTGACCTCAAGGGATTCTCCCACCTCAACTTCTCAAAGGGCTGAGATAACAATGATGAGCCACCACACCCAGCCAGAATTTCTTGAAGAACTTGTTAAAATGCAGAATGCCAGTTCCCACTCCCAGAGATTCTAGTTCAGTTGATCTGAGACATTGAAATCTATATCCTCAGCAGGAACCCTAGGTGGTTCTGATTCAAGTGGTCTGAATGAAAACTCTACGAAATATTTCCTTCTGGAATTACTGGATCAAAGGATAAGCACGTTTAATATTTTGATATGTATTGCCCAACTGTCTGCCCAAAAGATTGTACCAACTTACAGTACACCAGAAATGCACTGCAATGCATTGTCCTAAACCTTTTGATATATTCCCATTGTACTTCCATAATGCCCTATAGAAGTAGATGCTTAATGAACATTGGAGGGGTAGAATGTCTTTCCTCTGGGCCTCAGTTTTCTCATATTAATCAGGCTCTGGATTAAATCAGTTTTTCAGAATTTACCTGATGAGCATTACTTGGAACTCTTGTTTAAAATTTTGATTTAGGCCAGGCACAGTGGCTCACACCTGTAATCCCAGCACTTTGGGAGGCCGAGGAAGGTGGATCACTTGAGCCCAAGAGCTCGAGTCCAGCCTGGGCAACATGGTGATACCCCGTATCTTAAAAAAAAATACAAAAATTAGCCAGGGGTAGGAATATGCACCTGTGGTTCCAGCTACTTGAGAGGCTGAGGTGGGAGCATCACTTGAGCTCAGGGGTTGAGGCTGCAGTGAGCTGTGATCGTACCACTGCACTCCAGCATAGGCAACAGAAACAGACCCTGACTCAAAATAAATAAATAAAAATAAAATTCTGATTCATGGCCAGGCACAGTGGCTCACAGCTGTAATCCCAGCACTTTGGGAGGCTGAGGCAGGAGGATTGCTTGAGGTCAGGAGTTTAAGACCAGCTTGGGCAATAAAACAAGACCCCATCTCTATAAAATAAAATAAAATAAAATAAAATAGAATAATTATTCCCAGGCTCAGATTTATTACCTCAGACTCTCCAGGGGAAGGAGTGAGCGTCTGTGTGTTTGACAATGACCTTGAGCATCTCTTGAGCAAGTTCTACATTACTCCTTTGATTAAATGAGTTTTATACATTTAATGTATAAAAAACTGCCGTGATTGACTCTGAATATTCTCTTCCATTCTACAATATTTTGGTTTTGCCCAAATATTCGTTCATTATAAATTATCCAGACTGGGTGCAGTGGCTCACATCTGTAATCTCACTACTTTGGGAGGCTGAGGTGGAAGGATCCCAGGAGTCTGCGACCAGCCTGGGCAACATAGTGAGACCTTTTCTCTACAAAAAATAAAAAATTAGCTAGGCATGTTGGTGCATACCTATAGTCCCAGCTATTCAGGAAGCTGAAGTAGGAAGATCGCTTGAGCTCAGGACCCTCCCTCTACTTCCCTTTGTTAGGGAAGCATTTGCTTAATTATGGACCAATAGCCATGAAACTTTAAAGAAAATAGTGCAATAGCCATGAAACTTTAAAGAAAATAGTGCAGGCTGGATACAGACAAACAGAGTAGCCATAACACTCAAATGACATATGTGTGAATGGTAGATTCAGAACACAACTTTTGTACCTCAAAAGTAGAGAAGCCAACAGTGCAGCCTTGATTCTGTGGCTGAAGGCCCAAGAGCCCCTGGCAAATCACTGGTGTAGGTCCAAGAGTCTTAGAGTCTGATGTTTGAGGGTGGGAAGCATCCAGCATGGGAAAAAGATGAAGGGTGGAAGACTCAGCCAGTCAAGTCCTCCCACCTTCTCCTGCCTGCTTTATTATCCCAGTGCTGGCAGTTGATTAGACGGTGCCCACCCAGATTGAGGGTGGGTTTGCCTCTCCTAGTCCAGACTCAAATGTTAATCTCCTTTGGCAACACTCTCACTGACACACCCAGGATCAATACTTTGCATCCTTCAGTCCAGTGAAGTTGACACTCAATAATAACCATCACAGATTATGACCCAAAAGAAAATAAATGTACATTAGTCCAAACGCATTAGATAAATGACCAAATAAATAAATAAATGGGGAGAAGGGACAAATCTTCCTCACATAGTTCTAAATGATACACGTAGATACTTCTCCCTCCATGAAACAAAGCCTAATCCCTTCCCTCTTGGGTGTGGGCTGGAGTTAGTGACCTGTTTTTTGAAAATAGAGTAGGAGCTGGGCTCGGTGGCTCATGCCTGTAATCCCAGCACTTTGGGAGGCCAAGGCAGGTGGATCATCCGAGGTCAGGAGTTCGAGACCAGCCTGGCCAACATGGTGAAACCTTGTCTCTACTAAAAATACAAAAATTAGCTGGGCATGGTGGCGGGCGCCTGTAATCCCAGCTACTCGGGACGCTGAGGCAGGAGAACTGCTTGAATCCGGGAGGCGGAGGTGGCAGTGAGCCGAGATAGTGCCCACTGCACTCCAGCCTGGGTGACAAGAGCAAAACTCCATCTCAAAAAAAAAAAAAAAAAAGAGTAGAGAAAAATAATAACTTTACAGTGGAGTAGTCTGGCAAACACTACCTAACTAAGTGATGCGGTTGATATTGCTAGTGATAAGTCATGTTGGTAGCATGTATCCCTGGTATGATGTGATGAGAAAGGCATTTCATCCTGCTGCAGGCTTCCCCTCAAATCCCTAACTCCAGCCTAATCCTCAGAAAACATTAGACAAACCCGGAGTGAGGAACATTCTATAAAACAAGTCATGGAAGACAAGGAAAGACTAAACGGTCACAGAACAGAGCAGACTAAGGAGATATGATGACTAAATGCTATTTGGATTGGATGCTAAAACAGAAAAAGACATTGATGAAATCCAAATATAGCGTGGAATTTAGTGAACAGTAATGTATCAATGTTAATTTCTTACTTTTACAAATGTACTATAGATTCGTAAGATTTTAGCATTAGGGAAGACTGGAGAAAGCGTGCATGTGAATGGTTCATCCTACAACTTTTCTATAAGTCCAGAATATTCCAAGGTAAAGACTTAACTAACAGAAAAATAGCTCAGGTAGACCGAAGACAATTTTTTTTTTTTTTTTTTTTTTTTTTTTTTTTGAGACAGACTCTCGCTCTGTCACCCAGGCTGGAGTGCAGTGGCACGATCTCGGCTCACTGCAACCTCTGCTTCCCAGGTTCAAGCGATTCTCCTGCCTCAGCCTCCAGAGTAGCTGGGATTACATGTATGTACCACCGTGCCGGGCTAATTTTTGTATTTTTAGTAGATACAGGGTTTCATCATTTTGTTCACCTGCCTCAGCCTCCCAAAGTGTTGGGATTACAGGCATGAGCCACTGTGAGCGGTTTTTTTTTTTTTGACAGGGTCTTACTCTGACACTCACACTGAAGTGCAGTGGTGTGATCTCAGGTGACCGCAACCTCAACTCTCAACCTCCTGGACTCAAGCGATCCTCCCACCTCAGCCTCTTGAGTGGCTAGACTACAGGCATGTGCCACCACGCCCACCTAATTTTTGAGTTTTTTGTAGAGATGGGGTCTCCCTATGTTGCTTAAGCTGGTCTTGAACTCCTGGGCCAAGTGCTGGAATTACAGGTGTGAGGCACTGTGCCCGGCTGGCAACAACTGCTTTTCTGTAAGATCAAATGTTGTACTGGAACAAGAAATCAAGTGATGTGAAATATCCCTTTCTAAAGATATTGCTGTTTTTTGTTTTTGTTTTATTGTTGTTGTCGTTGTTGTTTTTGAGACAAGCTCTCACTCTGTCCCTTGCACTGGAGTACAGTGGCATGATCATAGCTTACTCTTGCCTCAAATTCCTGGCCTCAAATGATCTCCCACTTCAGTCTCCCAAAGCTCTGTAATTACAGGTGTGAGTCACTTCACCTGGCCCTGGCAATGTCTTGAAATGTGCAAAGGCAATCATTATTTTTTATAGCAGGTAGGTTGGTCTACTACTAGGGGAGGAGGCTGCACCATTTGCTATCTTGAGATTTCTTCCAGATCTACGATTCCAACTTAATAGGAATTTGATTTAATTCAACTTATGCGGCTGGGCGTGGTGGCTCACACCTGTAATCCCAGCACTTTGGGAGGCTGAGATGGGCTGATCACCAGGTCAGGAGATTGAGACCATCCTGGCTAACATGGTGAAACCCCGTCTCTACCAAAAATACAAAAAATTCAGCCAGGAGTGATTGTGGGCACCTGTAGTCCTAGCTACTCGGGAGGCTGAGGCAGGAGAATGGCGTGAACCCGGGAGGCGGAGTTTGCAGTGAGCTGAGATGGTGCCACTGCACTCCAGCCTGGGTGACAGAGCGAGACTCCATCTCAAAAAAAAATTCAATTTATGCAACAGTGGCTAGTAATCTATGAATGTTAAGAAATATATGTCATATAGACTATTCTGAAATAGAGTATATTTAGTAATAATAACCTTTATTGTATTATATAATCAAACCTCATGAAATTACACTTTTTGGTACAAATAAGAGTAATGAAAAAAATTTTAACACACATAAAAATCTTTTACTAGTACTGATTCTAAATAATTTTGCTTGCTTTTCTAGTTTATTTGGACTAACAATGTCTTTCAAACATCCAACATTCTTGAGTGGCTGTTTTGCATAAGACATTTTGTAGTATGTTAGGTGAACTAGTGAGAGTCATGGATTAAATTCTAGAAAAGATAATCATAAATACTACATTAACTGAATTATTTCAGATATAAAAACGAGGTGCATATAAATGCCTATTTAAGTACGTAACACAACACATCTGTGTACTATCCTCAGATAAAAGTTTTTTGTTTGTTCTTAAAAGTTCAGTATGATGTAGAGGAAATAAAGTTCAACCATTCAGACAGCCAAATAACAGATGAAACAGATGGACTCTGACCAGCCACAAATGCCAGAAAATTCTCCTATTTTGGCTCTTATATTGTAATAGGCATGAAAAGACCATTTTTCTGCCATTGTGATTATAATTTGCATAGCTGCATATTTTTTCATTCTTATATACAGATCCATTAAAGTCTATATTATGAATAGCAGAATAATAATTTATAAAGCATCTACTTAAATAAATATGAGAGACTGAGCACCATAATTAATTTGGGCTCCACGCCCAGAGAAGTCACACATTAAGATGTTTTTGACTGAGACATATACACGAGAGCCACATATTAGCCAAACCTCTTGGTGAATTTCTGTTCAACTCAATGAAGGCAGACAAATGTACCACAGCACTAATACTGATTCAGACTGAACCGTAGAAAGATTGTCCAACTAAAATGATTTTGTAGGCCAGTATACACAGGGCAATATACATGTGTGTTTGCAAACATGCAGTTAAGTCAGCCATCTGATCACTGTTAGCTTTTAAACAATCTGGCCCGTGTTTGATTTTTTAGTGAAACAGCTACAAAGTTCACTTCAGCGTTTTGCTCTGGTTACTCAATGCAAAAAAAAATTAAAAAAAAAAAAAAGTGTTGACAAGAGATGTGGTAGAGATACAACAGGGTCTTTTCCTTTTGGCAGAAGACATTCTTGGACTCTTTTGAAAAGTCCAAGGTGCAAGCTGGAAGACTCTTCTTACAAAGCTGCAAAGGGGTGCGGCGGCCTCCTACCTGTCAGGCTAGTTGAGCTTTTACTTCCATTTAAGGTTTCCTGGGGTGCGAATGTCTTTGCTACCCTGGCTTCACTGGGAATCAGTAACTCCCCTGCCTGAATGTCTCTGCAAGTGTCCAGAACCAGGACCCTTCGCATGCAGGTATAAAGAGCTGTTGAACTATGAAGAATAGGAATAGGTGGAACCCTGAATCCCACAACCCTGGTACATGGAAAGATGCGGCTAGAGAGCTTAACTGTTATTCCAGAATCTACAGAACTCCCTCCCTTCTCACTTCTTTTTCTTTGAATGACACGGAGCCAGCAAAATCCCCAGGCATAAATTTGGAGATATGTATAAATGTGTGTATTGTATTCCTTTTTCTCATTTCTCTTCTGGTTGTATTTCTTCTAGTGTATGTGTGCTCCACAACTTTTCTTAGGAGCCCTGAGTGAAACTATAGTAGCCTAGGGAAAAAGCCAGGGCTTTGGGGTCAGACAGATCTTTGCGGGATTCCTGGCTGCACTGTTTACTAGGTGGGTGACCCTCACAGTCATTTTACTTTGCGTTCCCATCTTCTTATGTATTACATAGGAGCAAACGCGCCCACCTGGCAGAATCGCAGTGAGCACTGAGACAATGTGTCTGACATCAGGTGACAGAATTAATTCACTTACCCGCCTCCTGCTTCTTCTCCATCTTCTTGTCTGTCTTTGCCATCTCTTTCTGTTTATCTCCAACACAAAATTTGCATTTTCATGGCAAAAAAAGAAAAAAAAAAAAGTATGCTTTTGGCCGGGCGTGGTGGCTCACGCCTGTAATCCCAGCACTTTGGGAGGTCGAGGTGGCCGGATCACCCGAGGTCAGGAGTTCGAGACCAGCCTGGCTAACATGGTTAAACTCCGTCTCGACTAAAAATACAAAAATTAGCTGGGCGTGGCGGCGCGCATCTGTAATCCCAGCTACTCGGGAAGGTGAGGCAAGAGACTCACTTGAACCCGCGAGGCGGAGGTTGCAGTGAGCTGAGAACAGGCCACTACACTCCAGCCTGGGCTACAAGAGTGAGATTTTGTCTCAAAAAAATAAAAAATAAAGTGTGTTTTTAAACAGTTTGACCTTACCAAATAAATGGAAACTTTTAAAGTTTCTAATTTATAAATCTTGTTCCTTCAAATGTTTGTCTCTGAAAATACATGTTTAAAATGTGTAATGAACTTCCTTTTTCCAGTAACATCTCAACACTTAAGAGTTTGGGTACCGCCTGTCACCGGAGCCTTGATGGAAGGCGACGAAATGACTCCTGCTAGAAGACTAGAAAGGGGATGCGGGTAGTAACTTAGCCCAGCCAATCGGATGCTCCCAATGTGTCCAGAATTGGTGGTTTCTTGGTCTCACTGCCTTCAAGAATGAAGCCTACGACCCTCGAGGTGAGTGCTACGTTCTTAAAGATGGTGTGTCCGCAGTTTGTTCCTTCTGATGTCCCGACGTGTTCAGAGTTTCTTCCTTCTGGTGGGTTCGTGGTCTCGCTGACTTCAAGAGTGAAGCTGCAAAGCTTCTCGGTAAGTGTCACAGCTCTTAAGGCAGTGCATCCGGAGTTGTTGGTTCCAGTTGTCCATTCCTCCTGGTGGGCTCGTGGTCTCGCTTGCTTCAGGAGTGAAGCTGCAGACTTTCGCCATGGCTGTTACGGCTCATAAAGGCGGCACAGACTCAAAGAGTGAGCAGCACCAACATTTACAGCAAAGAGCAAAACAACAAAGCCTTCACACCACGGAAGAAAACCCAAACGCGTTACCACCGCTGGTTGGGGCAGCCTGCTTTTTATTCCCTTATCTGGCCCTACCCACATCCTGCTGATTGGTCCATTTTCCAGAGAGCTGATTGGTCCGTTTTGACAGGGTGCTGATTGGTGCATTTACAATCCTCTAGCTAGACGTAGAAGTTCTCCAAGTCCTCACCGGATTAACTACATACAGAGTGCTGATTGGTGCATTTACAAACCTTGAGCTAGACACAGGGTGCTGATTGGTGTGTTTACAAACCTTGAGCTAGACAGAGTGCTGATTGATGTATTTACAATCCTCTAGCTAGTGGTAAAAGTTCTCCAAATCTCCACCAGATTAGCTAGACACAGAGTGCTGATAAATGCACATACAATCCTCCAGCTAGACATAAAAGTTCACGAAGTCCCCACCCGACTCAGGAGCCCAGCTGGCTTCGCCTAGTGGATCCCACAGCAGGGCCTCCCTTGGCCAGCACCGGCACTCCTCAGTCCTTGGGCCGCGGAAGGAACCTGGCGCCCTAGAGCAGGGGGCAGCGCCCGTCGGCGAGGCTTGGACCTTGGGGGAGCTCAAGGCAGTGGGGGAGGCTCCGGCATGGCAGGCTGCAGGTCCCGAGCCCTGCCCCACGGCGAGGTGGCTGAGGCCCTGTGGGAATTCAAACTTGGTGAGGGCGGGCCGGCTGTGCTAGGGACCCTGCGCACCCTCCGCAGCTGGTGGCCCGGGTGCTAAGCCCCTCACTATCCGGGTGTCGGCGCTGGCTGTCGGCTCCGAGTGCGGGGCCCACCAAGCCCCCGCCCACCTGGAACTCACGCTGGTCTGTGAGCGCCACTCACAGCCCCAGTTCCCTCCCGCACCTCTCCCTCCACACCTTCCCGCAAGCAGAGGGAGCCGGCTCCGGCCTCGGCCAGCCCAGAGAGGGGGGTCCCACAGTGCAGTGGCGGGCTGAAGGGATGGATCCTCAAGCCCCGCCAGAGTGAACGCTGAGGCTGAGGAGGCACTGAGAGCAAGTGGTCACCTCTCACCAATGTGCTACTGAACTGGACTCAGCCAATCAGATGCTCCCAACGGGAAGTGAGCAGAGACGAATGGTTCAAAGCTTGGAGAGAGAAGGCGGCAGCAACACCCACCTGCAGGTACTGCAGGGGTGGGGTGCAGGGGTACACTGGCCTAGCTCAAGAGGGCCTCCCTTACTCAGTCTTTTCCGAAGAGCCCCTCTCACCCTCAGGCAGTTTCATTCAGGCTTTTGTGGCTTCCTGCGCCATGCAGTTACGCTGGAGAGGGATTTAAGAAGTGAAGATTGAGACATTTTAGAGCCATTTCCCAGCTTTTGTGCCATTGTCCTGGGAATTCTTCTCTCTTAGATAAAAGTGACAGGCTACCCAGCTTCTCACAGGAATTCTCACCAGAGGGTCCTGTTCGAATTTTAATTTTAGTAACCCGATTTTTCTTTCTTTTCCTCTCACTTCTTTCTTTCCGTGTATCCATGTTTGAAGTTGTGTGTGTGTGTGTGTGCTCATCTCTGTGTGTACCTGTGTGTGTTTTTGTCTCCTCACTCTTCTCATGTTAAAGGCTAACCTGGAGTTAAAAGAGTTCACAAAGTCATCTGTGGTTAAAAACCAATAAAGCCAAAACAATAGAAAATCTAGAATTTAAAATATGCTTTTACATATTGCAAGTCAAAAAACCTTTCAGTGGACCAGGCATGGTGGCTCACGCATGTATTCCCAGCACTTTGGGAAGCCGAGGCAGGTGGATCACCTGAGGTCAGGAGTTTGAGACCAGCCTGGCCAACATGGTGAAACCCCGTCTCTACTAAAAATACCAAAATTAGCCAGGCGTGGTGGCGTGCACTTGTAATCCCAGATACTAGGGAGGCTGAGGCAGGAGAATAGCTTGAATCCGGGAGGCAGAGGTTTCAGTGAGCCCGAGATAGTGCCACTGCACTCCAACCTGGGTGACAGAGACTCCGTCTCCAAAAAGCAAAACAAAACAAAAATAAACAAAAAGGCTTTCAGTGTATAAATGCATTGTTAAATATTTTCTCATTGCATTGTTTTTTCTTTCTTTTGAGACAGGGTCTCACTCAGACCCAGGAGTACAGTGGCATGATCACAGTTCACTGCAGCCTTGAACTCCTGTGCTCAAGGGATCCTCCAGCCTCCACCCCCATGGTAGCTGGGACTACAGGTGCGAGCCACCACACACTGCTAATTTTTGTATTTTACAAAACACGGTCTGGCTATGTTCCCTAGGCTTGTCTCAAGCTCCTGGGCTCAAGCGATCCTCCTGCCTTGGCCTCCCAAAGTGTTGGGATTACAAGGGTGAACCACCGCACTTGGCCTTCTCATTGCATTTTACGATACTTTCCAGGATCACAACCCCAAACATAAGAAACACAACATAAATAAACGCACGTATTTGAAGTCATAATAGGGTTGCTGTCTTTGCTTTTTAAATCTGAGACACTTTAACCACCTATTAGTTACTGTTTTTTTTCTTTCTCTTCAAGCTGTCACACCTACCTGCAGAATTCACCTTATACCTTAGAGAGAGCCTGCAGTCAGTGGCAGCTGATGGGAAACGCATCTGTTCCTTTGAGTATTCAGCAACATCATTACTTCTCAGGTATCTGCTGAGGGTGGAGCAAACTAGAAACTGCTGATGAAATTCACTGCGTAGGCTGGGCGCAGTGGCTTAAGCCTGTAATCCCAGCACTTTGGGAGGCCGAGACGGGCGGATGACGAGCTCAAGAGATCGAGACCATCCTGGCTAACACGGTGAAACCCCGTCTCTACTGAAAAATACAAAAAACTAGCCAGGCGAGGTGGTGGGCGCCTGTAGTCCCAGCTACTCGGGAGGCTGAGGCAAGAGAATGGCGGGAACCCGGGAGGCGGAGCTTGCAGTGAGCTGAGATTGTGCCACTGCACTCCAGCCTGGGCCACAGAGCGAGACTCCGTCTCAAAAAAAAAAAAAAAAAAGAAATTCACTGCGTAGAAGCCGAGCTCATGGGTTCTGCCACTTATTATCTTTGTGATTTTGGGCAAAGTGTCTCTTGGTGCCTCTGTTTCCTCCTCTGTAAAAAGAGGTGCTGATGATAATAGTACCTACTTCGTAGGGTGCTTTTGAATGTTAAATGGGCTAATACATGTGAAGCATTCTCCACGGAACCCAGCAAGTAACATGTGCTGAGGACAGGCTCGCCATTGCCATTATAATGTGTATCCCTCAGTTGGCCAGTGGGGAACTTCCAGACCTTACAGCCTGGTATGGGCTGAACTGTGTCTCCCCCTACAAATTCATATATTGAAAGCTTAATCTCCAGTACCTCAAAAAGTGACTGTGTTTTTGAATTTAGGGCCTTTAAGAGGTAATTAAGGTCAAACTGGCCAGGTGCCGTGGCTCATGCCTGTAATCCCAGCACTTGAGAGGCTGACGCAGGTGGATCTCCTGAGGTCAGGAGTTCCAAGATCAGCCTAGCCAATATGGCAAAACGCCGTCTCTACTAAAAATACAAAAATTGGCTGGGCATGGTGGAGGCACCTGTAATCCTGGCTACTTGGGAGCCTGAGACAGGAGAATTGCTTGAACCTGGGGGGACGGAGGTTGCAGTGAGCTGAGATCGTGCCACTGCACTCCAGTCTGGGCAACAGAGCCAGACTCTGTCTGGAAAAAAAAAAAAAAAAAAAGAGGTGATTAAGGTCAAACGAAGTCATGTGGGTGGGCCCTAATCCAATATGATTGATGTCCTTACAAGAAGAGATCAGGACACAGACACACAGAAGAAAGGCCACATGAAAATATAGGGAGAAGATGGCCACCTACAAGGAGAGAGGCCCTCGGAAGAAACCGACCCTGCTGACACCTTGATCTTGGACTGCTAGCCTCCAGAGTTGTGAGAGGATAAATTTCTGTTCTGTAAGCCCCCCGGCCTGTGGTGTTAATATCTTGGTACTTCACTTTGGCAGCCCTTGCAAATGAATACACTGCCCGATTGCAAGCTCTGTCCTTGCAACTGGCTCCAACCTGGAGTTCTCTGCCCTTGAACCTTTCTGATTACCCCATCCCTCTAGATGACCCTCAGTCCATCCCATGGCTCCCTTCGCCACTTTCTCTCCCCGAGTGTAAACATTCCCCAGGCTCTTCCTCAACTCGTTTTCTTTCTATATTACCTCACGAGGATGAGCTGATGGTCCATTTTCATAGATCCAACTGCCACCTTTATGCGCAAGAGTCCCAGATCTGTAGCTCTAGTTTTACTCCCCTGAAATCCACGCCGACTTTCCAAATGCCTGCTAGGCATCATCAGGATATCTTGATAATATACCCCCCACCAAACTCATTGTCTTTTCATCCAGATTTTTCCTCCTGCTTCTCCTCCCTCCCTTAATTCCTTTATCATTGCCTTAGTGACCCCTGCTATGAAATCAACCATCATTTTCTTCTCTTATCACCCTCTTACCCCTAAGCCCTATAACTCATTTCCCGCAGTTTCCTTCACTTTTCACTCTTTCCCCATTCCCCACTACACAGACCCAGGATTCATCATCTCTTGCCTGATATTTTTCAATTTCTTCCTCATGATTTTCCCTACCTTTGGTTTCAGATCTCCATTTTTTCAGTGATTTTTCCCCCTAAATTACAAATAATGTTTTCCTCTTGAAATATCTTACTGATACTTTGTTGCCTAATTTAACAAATGAAGCCCCAAATTAGTCCCATTGGCATTCACGACGTCCATGATCTTTTAAACATCCTTTCAGCTTGAGAGGTTATATTTTGCACAAACTGTGGCTTCCACAAAATCAGCCAGTACACTTTACACTGACTGCTGCTGTATCAGACTAGTGCAGAATCAGTGTAAATTGGTGATCCTACAAATAGTAATCAGAGTAATCATTTATGTTCTGCAAATATTAATAGGTTACCCTTGTCCTCTGTAGATTAGAACACTTCCCTTCAAAGTAGAACCCATACGGTGAATGAAACAAAGGGGAATTCAGATTTTTAATAAGTGCCTTTGTTTATTGAGACAGGTTCTCATTATGTCCCCCAGGCTGGAGTGCAGTGGGCAATGGGGCAATCATAGCTCACTGCAACTTGAGCTCCGGGGCTCAAGCAATCCTCCCACCTCAACATAAGCCACTGTCCCCAGCCAATAGATACTATTTTAAACTCCATGGATCTTCAGCACATCTTATCCAGATCACTCTGTAGGGCTATGGATAATGGTTTGGGGGAATGCATCCCTCATGTATCTTAGGCATATTTCTAAAACTCCACAATCACCATGGCTCTGTACTACCATTTCTGATGGTCAATGCCCAGTGCCACTCCTTGGAAAATGTCAAGAATGTAAGACTCAAGTCTATTGCAATGAAATGCATTTCCAGTGAGGCTAATGATCCTTACATAAATTGTTAGAATTCTTATGTGAAAACCCTTAGCAGTAATGACAATTAAATGGAATCTCACTTTTCTTCCTGGGGGCTTCCAGACCCTCAGGTTCACCATTGCAAGTGTTCAGTAGACAGAGTGCTGAGCATAGTTAGAAAAGAGATCCGGGTGAAGAGTACAATTTTGGGGTTTTCCACATCCAGGAAAGAAACAACTGTACCAGTGGATCCATTGTCAGCCATGGAGTTCAGCAGTGGGGAGCCTGACCCTACAGACGCACTGGGAGAAAGAATTCATGAAAAGTGATCCCGACCTTGCAGAGCAAGCATTGTAGTTAATCAAACTTAGATAAAGGAGAGAAGTGTATTTCTCAGTTAAGTTTCCTGTCTTCTCAAGGTTTAGCCAGATCTCCGTCAACATATCCTAAGAACATTTGTTTTACTTTCTAATTATTTGCTTTAAACTTCCAAACTATTTTGGTATCATTCTTCAGCATGGGCAGAGAGAATTTTTTTTAAGGGTTTCTTTGGGGACCATTAAATATAGTTTTTAATCTGTTTCACTTGATTTTTATTTTAGTAATGCTCAGAGGAATATTCATGTATGAATAAGGCTGAATAATAAAGCTTGGACTAATTATATTTTTGGGAAATAGGTCAATTCACAGCTATAAAAAGGCAAAAGGCAACAATAGTAGTAGTAGCAATAGTTCTTTCTGAATGTCGGTCATCTAGATTATTGCTAGCTCACACATTCCATGTGGTTTTAACTTGATATTAATGGTCAGAATGTAGCAATGTAGTTTTTTGGGTAATTTTTGAAGAATAATGACTTCAGGTTAAAATACGTAGGGAGTTTGGGACCCAAGTTCCATCAGTAAGATTCCTTCAGCCATCCTTCATCTGATTTGAGAAAAGTCATACAAATTCTTCCCAAATTATGAACATTTGACTGATGAACATCTATCCACAAAAATCTCCTGGTGGTAGATGGGCTTCTAACCCATCCGGGTTTTACCTGGGACAATGGAGGGGTCACGAGATCTTACTGCCACCTGGTGGTCAACATGGGTAACTAACGCCTACCCCCGAAAGATTTTCTTGGGGGCAGTTCAGTTCTGCTCTGTTCAGTAAACTTTCATTGAGCTTTCACCAGGGCCAGGCATTGTGATCCTTACCCAGGGGACAGAGCTGTCTCTAGCTACTTTTCCTTTGTGTTTTGCCATTTATAATTCAGTTTATTTAGTCTCATGCAGTTGCTTTGTTGGCACTCATATTCTCTTAAACCCTCCTCTTCCTCCTTGCCTCTCTCAACCCCTGCTTGGGCTTCCTTAGAAATGATGATTTCTCGCTTGGCACAGTGCTCACGCCTGTAATTCCAGCACTTTGGGAGGCCAAGGTGGGTGGATCACGAGGTCAAGAGATTGAGACCATCCTGGCCAACATAATGAAACCCTGTCTCTACTAAAAATACAAAAATTAGTTGGATGTGGTGGAGTGTGCCTGTAGTTCCAGCTACTTGGGAGGCTGAGGCAGGAGAATCGCTTGAACCCAGAAGGCAGAGGCTGCAGCGAGCAGAGATCTCACACCAATGTACTGCAGCCTGGCGACAGAGCCAGACTCTGTCTCACAAAAAAAAAAAAAAAAAAGATGATTAAGATGATTTCCCTTCTCCTCCTTTCTTGGGTTCTGTTTGTGCAGCAGTAATTACACTGATCACAACTTGAAAGCAAAAGTGTTATGGTCTTAGATTTTTTTTCCAAGGAAAAGGGAAATAATACATTTTATGATTTCTCCATGAACCCGTAAAGGCCTCAAAAAGGGCCCAGAGTTCTACAGAAGACTCTTGTCTTCTCATCTAATTGTGTGTCTACATTGCTTTTACCCGCTTTTCCTGAGGCACTGACATTGAACAAAAATATTTATTCTTGTTCTTATCCATTTTTAATTTTCTGGAAATAATAAATGTTGCTTTTTACGATTTTTCATCACAAGTGTGGACCATTTCAACTCGTTGTGGGTTAAATCAACTTTCTTAAGATTATTTGTGAATACAATCATTTTTAATAAAATGGTTTTTAGGGAAAATTTATTCAGAGTTCACACGAGCAGCTTAAAAGCTTTCAAAATGCAGTCCACTTCAACATGACAATTTTCTGCAGTTGAAAAACAGATAAATTAGAGGCTATTTTGTTTGTAATAGGAAAAAAGTGTTACTTTATAGAATAATTTATCATGGAGTTTTAAATATGATCTTCTCATTACATTTAAATTGTGATTCAATTGTAAAGCATTTAGAAACAGAAGTAGTCATAAATTTAGTGGGGGTAAACACAGATTGAACCAGGAATTATCAAAGAATTTGGCAGAATTATACAACTTAAGAATTTCGTTGGTTCCAGTAAGTGCCCACATATCTGAAGTATCCTTGCTTGCAATCAAAACAATTGTGAAGACTAACTATAAGAAATGCTCAACCTTCAAATAAATTCCTACAATTCTTTGTGGAATTGCTAAATCAAAGGATATGTACATTTGTAATTTTGATAGGTACAGTCATGCTAAATTTCCCTCCATAGAGATTAAACTAATTACATTTCTGTCATTTATTTTTTAATTCCCAAAGACATCATTATTTTTGTTTTATACAGTCAATGTTCATTAGATTTATCGACACATTTAGAGCTTCCTGTGTTCTTCATTCCTTCATCATTTCTGGCTCTTTGTATGGGATCATTTTTCTTTTTTTAAAATATGCCCTTTAGAATTCCCTTTAGCGAGCTTCTGCTGGTCATAAACTCTTTGTCTTCTTTGTCTGAAAATGTCTTTATTTGTTTCCTTCCTGAAATAATATCAAGTTGACAATTATTTTCTCTTAGCACATTGAAAATGTCATTCTTTGTCTTTCAGTTTCCACTGTGGCTGTTAAAGAATTAGATCTCACTTAGTCTGACTGTTTTAACTCCCTCTAAGGTAATTAGGTTTTTCCCCCTCTGGCTGCTTTGAAAATTTGTCTTTGCATCTTTAAAATAATTGTATTATTTAGTGTTTTTGTTTGTTTTGTTTTAGTTCCACTGCATGTATCTAGATGTAGATTTTCTCCCCTTCTTAGGATTTGATGAGTTTCTTAAATCTGTGGATTTGTCTTTCCTGTAAGTTATTAGTTATCATCTCAAATATTATCTTTTAGTTATTTTTCTCTACTCTCTTTTTAGGACACTTATTAAATTATATTAGATCTTCTTATTTTATTGTCTATGTTTTTTAACCTCTTTTCTGTATTTTTTGTCCTTTGTGCTACATTCTACATAATTTCTTCTGACCAACATCCAGTTCACCAATTTTCTCTTTAGCTCTGTCTAGCCTGCTGTTAAACTATTTTGAGTAATTAATTTTAGTTGCAGAGTTGTTTATTTTTTGGAAGTTCTATTTGTTTGTTAGTGTAATTTTATAGTTCCTGATTCCCCAAAGACATTTTCTTTTCTTTTCTTTTTTCTTTTTTGAGACAGGGTCTTGCTCTGCTGCCCAGGCTGGAAGGCAGTGGTGAGATCATAGTTTACTGCATCCTCGGCCTCCTGAGCTCAAGCAATTCTCCCACCTCAGCGTCCCAAGTAGCCTGGACTATAGGCACATGCCACTGTACCTGGCTAATTTTATTTATTTATTTATTTATTTATTTTTGTAGAGACAGAGTCTTGTTATGTTGCCCAGGCTGGTCTCAAACTTCTGGCCTCAAGCAATCCTCTCCCCTCAGTCTCCTAAAGTGGTGGGATTACAGGCATGAGCCACAGTGCTTGGCTCCCAAAGATATTTTTCAAGGTAGTCTTTATTTCTTAATACGTAAAAACAAGTTGGGCATGGTGGCTCACGCCTGTAATCCCAGCAATTTGGGAGGCTGAGGCAGGCAGATTACTTGAGGTCAGGAGTTTGAGATCAGCCTGGCCAACATGATGAAACCCTGTCTCTACTAAAAATACAAAAATTAACCAGGTGTGATGGTGGGCTCCTGTAATCTCAGCTACTCAGGAGATTGAGGCATGAGAATCACTTGAACCTAGAAGGCAGAGGTTGCAGTGAGCCAAGATCATGCCACTGCACTCCAGCCTGGGTGACAGAGTGAGACTCCGTCTCAAAAAAAACCCAAAAAACATAAAAACTGTTGCTTTACAGTATGCACCTGGGAATTCCATATTCAAGGTATCTGATGTAATGACCATGAAAATGCACCTTTGAGATCTCTCACTGCAGGGAGCAGGAATGACTGACAGCTCCAGTGGCTGCAATCTGATCTCCATTACCAAATGTCTCCCCCAGGCTCCTCCCAGCTGGTGGCTGGGCACAGCAAGCACTCTGAGGAAGGCCTGTTTCTTTTGTTTCTTTGTTTGTTTTTGTTTATTTTTGAGACAGAGTCTCACGATGTTGCCCAGGCTGGAATGCAGTGGTGTAATCATAGATCACTGCAGTCTCAACCTCCTCCCTCAGCCTCCCAAGTAGCTGTAACTACAGGTGCATGACACCATGCCTAACTGATATGGTTTGGATTTGTGTCCCTGCTCAAATCTCATGTCGAATGTAATCCCTTATGAGGGGAACCAGCTCCCAATATTTCAACGTAGGTTCTTTTCTATTTTCCCTAAGTGTCAGCGGTCTGTGAAAGAAAGAGTACAAAGAGAGAAATTTTACAGCTGGGCCTCTGGGGGTGACATCACAGGTTCCATGATGCCCTCTGAGCTGCAAAACCAGCAAGGTTTTATTAGGGATTTCAAAAGGGGAAAGGGGTACAAATAGGGAGTGGGTCACAGAGATCACAGGCTTCAAAAGGCAATAAAATATCACAAGACAAATGGTAGAGCAAGATCACAAGGCCAGGTCTTTTCACATACTAGGGAAGCTCCACCCCAGGTCCTGGCCTTGTTATTGAGCCTCACTTCACCCCTTTATCACACAGGAATCAATCCCAACCACACTGTTCTCCTCTGGAGCTGGAGCCCATCTGGCCTTGCTTTGTAGTTCTGTTCTTTTTCCAGTGCAAAGAGATATAGATTTTTGTTCTGTTTTCTTTTTGAGTCTGGTTTCTATTTTTATATTTTATCTCTCATGACTAAGTTTTAAGAAGAGGAGTGCTTTAAAGCATAAATTCGTTGCACCATCTTGACCAGATGTCTGGTTTGTTGTTTGGATACTTGTGCTTGTGTTTACTTGTTTGTTTGCTAAGGTGGGAGCCACCAGAGCATGATTATATGATTCTGGGAAGGCCAAATTGAGAAGGAGGAGTACAGGGGATAATTGGTGCACTGAGCTTCCTGAGACAGGGTGCAGAGATGGGGTCAAGGGCTCATGGGAGGACACTATCAGGAGGGACACTCCCTCTAGGGGAAGAAGAAGGGCTTGGCCTCAGATCTGGGTGGCTTCTGGCTTTGGTGACAGAAAGTTTGGGTGGGCTTCACACGGTAATTACTGCCTGTCTGTATGAAACAGGACATGAGGCTATCAGCTGAGGGGAAGAGGTGATACGGTGAGAGGAGTGAACATTCGCAGAGAGAGACATTCTAAAATAGGAACTGACTCTTTACAATTCTAAAAACTACTCAGATCCTGGAGTTGATTGAAAATACATAAATATATTTTGAGTATTCTGCAAGCAAAATGGATTTTGAATAGCCATGTGTCGTTTATGAGAAATAAAGATATTTCTGGCAATATTTCAACTTTTAGTAGCTCTTCTAATGACCTAGCCCTTTTGACTAGGCCTCAGAAGAGTGATCATGGGAAAAATTCTGTATTTCTTTTTCTGAAATCCAGTCTAAAGAAAACTACAAAATTTCATATGAAGGTTAGATAGCTTTAAGACTAACAGGATTTGTCTAGTTCTGGTTTCCTTGATTACTTTTATTTCATTTCTAAATTTTATTTTGGACCATTTAATAATAGCTACAGAATCAGCTTGGCTTGGTTTTAATCCTGGCTGTTCTATTTATCAGCTATGTGAAATTGAGGAAATTTTTTTTTTTTTTTTTTTTTTTTAGATCGAGTCTTGCTCTGTCGCCCAGGCTGGAGTGCACTGGCGGGATTTTGGCTCACTGCAGCCTCTGCCTCCTGGGTTCAAGCAATTTTCCTGACTCAGCCTCCCGAGTAGCTGGGACTGCAGGCATGCACCACCATGCCTGGCTAATTTTTTGTATTTTTAATAGAGACGGGGCTTCACCATGCTAGCCAGGCTTGTCTCGAACTCCTGACCTCATGATAGACTCCCCTTGGCCTCCCAAAGTGCTGCGATTACAGGCGTGCGCCACCACACCCCACCCGAGGAAGTAATTTAATGTCTTTGTGTTTCAGTTTCTTCACCTGTAACATGGGCAGAATAATAACATTTACCTCATGGAGTCATTGTGAGAGTCAAACTAGATGATATATGGAAAGCACTTAGAACAGAGCCTGGTGCCTAGATAATAAAGGTGAGCTGTTCTTGTCACTTTTAATGGCTGTAAATTATTCTGCTGTATGGCTCTGTAATAATTTATTTAGCTAACTGCACATTGATAGCTATTTGGGTTGCTTCTAATATTTTTTACTGTGATAAAAACAAAATTTGGTGATGCCTTAGTCTGTTTTCTGCTGCTATAACAGAATACCACAGATTGGGTAATTTTTAAAGAAAAGAGATTTATTTGTCTCATGGTTTTGGAGGCTGGAATGTCCAAGTTCAAGGGGTCATGTCTGGTGATGGACTTCCAGATGCATTGTAGGATGGCAGAAGGGAAGAAAGGCAAGTGAGCATATGAGGCAAGGAGAAAGGGGGCTGAACTCCCACCATAACTAACCCACTTCCATGATAATGGCATTAATCCATTCCCCACCCTTGTGACCTAATCAGTTCTTAAAGGTTCTAGCTCCCAACACTGTTACAATGGCAATTAAACTTCAAGGTGAGCTTTGGAGGGAACATTTAAACCATAGCAGGTGAATACATAAAAAGGTGGAGCAATGGAATCTTACATGCCATAAACAGGTAACCATTTGGAAAATAGTCAAGGATTATTCTATAGAGTTGCACATAAACATACAAATTCTACTCTTATGGATATACCCTTGAGAAACTGTTACACAATCATGCCAGAAAATATATGTAGGGGTGTATATAGCAGCACTGTTCTTAGTAGCCCCAATGGAAAGGTCCCAAATGTTCAACAGGAGTAGACTGGATAAATAGGACTCTGGAAATAAATGAACTACCACAATGTGCAACTTGGGAGAAACTCACAAGCTTAATTTGAGAAAAAGAAGCAGGTCACATTCTTATAGCCCTTAAATTCATATAGAATCTTTAGGACCTCCAAACAGCCAAAACAATGGTGAAAAAGAAGAACAAAGTTGGAGGTCTCAAATATCCTAATTTCAAAACCTACTACAAAACTATCATAATCAAAACAGTGTGGTACTGGTAAAAAGACACACATGTAGGCTAATGGAATAGAATAGAGAACTCAGAAATAAACCATTCCATATATGGTCAGATGTTTTTCAACAGGGTGCCAATACCAGGGGAAAAGAGAATCTCTTCAACAAATAGTATTGGAAAAATTGGATGTTGACATGACAAAAAAAGAAAAAAAAATGAAGATGAACCCTTACCTTACACTGTATATAAATATTAACTCAAAACTGAAGTAAAAGACCTAAAACTATAAAATTCCTAGAATAAAACATAGGAGAAAAGCTCCATGACATTGGATTTGGCAATGAGTTTTTGTATTAACACTAAAAGCACAGACAACAAAACAAAAATTAGCTAGGTGAACTACATCAAACATTTAAAACTTCTGTGCATCAAAGGACATAGGTAACAAAGTGAAAGGCAACCTATGGGATGGAAGAATTATTTGCAAATCATATGTCTGATAAAGGGGTTCATATCCAGATTATATAAAGAATGAAAACACAGCAACAAAAAGCCAACAACCAGTTTTAAAAATGAGTGAATCGACATTTCCCCAAAGAAAATATATAAACCACCAATAAGCACACAAAAAGATGCTCAACATCACTAATCATTAAGGAAATGCAAATCAAAGCTGGGCATGCTGCCATGAGCCTGTACTCCCAGCTACTCAGGAGACTGAGGCAGGAGGATCCCTTGAGGCCCAGAGCTTGAGATTGCAGTGCACTATGATTGCTCCTGTGAATAACTACTGCACTCCAGCCTGGGCAACATAGCAAAACCTCATCTCCAAAAAAGAAAGAAAGAAAAAAGAAAATGTGAATGAAAACCACAATGAGATACACATCACATCCATTTGGTTGGCCACTATTAAAAAACAACAAACAGCTAATAACAAGTGTTGGCAAATATGTGGAGAGATTGAAATCCTTGTGCCTGTTAATGGGAATGTAAAATAGCGTGGCTACTGTAGAAAACATGGCAGTTCCTCAAAAAATTAAAAATAGAACTACCATATGATCCAACAATTAAACTTCTGGGTATATAATCCAAAAGAAATGAAAGCAGATATTCGAAGAGATATCTGTACACCAAGGTTCATAGCAGCATTGTTCACCGTAGCCAAAATGTGGAAGCATCCCAAGCATCAAGGGATGGATAGATAAAATGTAAGCAGGGCGTGCTGGCTCACCCTTGCAATCCCAGCACTTCGGGAGGCTGAGGCGGGCGGATTGCTTGAGGCCAAGAGTTTGAGGCCAGCCTGGGCAACAGGGTGAAACTCCATCTCTACAAAAATTACAAAAATTAGCCCGGCATGGTGGCACACACCTGTGGTCCCGACTGCTCAAGGGGCTGAGGAGGGAGGATCCCTTGAATTCAGGAGGTGGAGGCTGCAGTGAGCCGAGATCGTGCCACTTCACTCCAGCCTGGGCGTCAGAATGAGACCCCATCTCAAAAAAAAAAAAGAAAAAATAGTAATTAAGAAAATGTGGGCTGGCCGGGTGCGGTGGCTCACACCTGTAATCCCAGCACTTTGGGAGGTGAGGTGGGAGGATCACCTGAGGTCAGGAGTTCAAGACCAGCCTGACCAACATGGAGAAATCCCGTCTCTACTAAAAATACAAAATTAGCCGGGCGTGGCAGCGCATGCCTGTAATCCCAGCTACTCGGGAGGCTGAGGCAGGAGAATGGCTTGAACCCGGGAGGTGGAGGTTGCGGTGAGCTGAGATCGCACCATTGCACTCCAGCCTCAGCAACAAGAGTGAAACTCTGTCTCCAAAATCAAAACAAAACAAAACAAACAAAAAAACCTCTGCTTTGAAGTGTTTCTGGTGACCAGCCAGGCATCTTCAGTATTATCATACACAAGAAGTTGCTGACCGCTCACTGTGGGTCTTATCTGAGATAAATGCTGTGATTGAAGGTGAAAAAAAATGACTTTAAGAATATTATTTATCACTAATCAAGCAACTCTTGGCATTCCAAGAATTTCTTTTTTTTTTTTTTTTTTTTTTTTTTTTTTTTTTTTTTTTTTTTTTTTGAGACGGAGTCTCGCTCTGTCGCCCAGGCTGGAGTGCAGTGGCCAGATCTCAGCTCACTGCAAGCTCCGCCTCCCGGGTTCCCGCCATTCTCCTGCCTCAGCCTCCCAAGTAGCTGGGACCACAGGCGCCGCCACCTCGCCCGGCTAATTTTTTGTGTTTTTAGTAGAGACGGGGTTTCGCCGTGTTAGCCAGGATGGTCTCGATCTCCTGACCTTGTGATCCGCCCGTCTCGGCCTCCCAAAGTGCTGGGATTACAGGCTTGAGCCACCGCGCCCGGCCTAAGAATTTCAAGAAAAGTATAAACAACTGTAGATTCTCTTGAGTGCCAAAGACGAAAGCAATATATTATGCCCAAAGTATGTAAAGAGCTAGATGTTCATCCCTGGGGTGCAAAGGATGGGAGGCACAGTGGTAAATACAGAGGATTTGGAGGATGTTATTGTCATAAAATATGGCAGAGCAACAATAGAATCAATCAATCAATCATGGTATAGTCATAAAGCGATTATTATATAGCAACCCTAATGAATGAATTAAGCTACTCACAACCAGGATGAACCAACGCCAAGGAGAAAACAAATCACAAAGCAATATAAACATCATGGTTTTATTTAAAGTTCCTTAAAAAGTTCATAAATAGACAAAGTGATTCTCTGTTGTTTAGAGTGCACGCATGGAGGAGATAAAGAGCAAACAAATTACTACCACAAAAGTCAGGCGAGTGGTGACTTCTGCAGGGAGCAAGGGAGGAGGTATCAGGAGTGGCTCTGGGACAACTGCCACAGCTTTCCTTCTCTCTGGTCACGGTTACACCTGCTGGCTTTACAACTATACATGGCTAAATTCTACATGTATAGCTATTCTCTCGCCCAAAGCAATAGTGAAAACCACAGAGGAGCAGCTCTGTCTGCACAGGGCTGCTTTACTGAGTGTGGGAAACTGGAAGGGGGATCCCATCACATTTGCTTGGTGATTTTTCCACACAGCTACCCTGACACTTCTATCTAAAATTTTTTTTTCTTATTGTGTATGCTTAAGGTATACAACATGATGTTATAAAATACATATATAGGCCAGGCACAGTGGCTCACGCCTGTAATCCCGGCACTTTGGGAGGCCAACATGGGAGGATTGCTTGGGGCCAGGAGTTGGAGATCAGCCATGGTGAAACCCTATCTCTACAAAAAATACAAAAATAAGCTGGGCATGGTGGTGCACACCTGTAGTTCCAGCTACTCGGCAGGCTGAGGCATGAGAATCACTCCAACCCAGGAGGTAGAGCTTGCAGTGAGCTGAGATTGTGTGACTGCACTCCAACCTAGGCAACCGAGTGGGATTCTGTCTCAAAACAACAAAACCCATAAAATACATATATAGTGAAATAGTTACTAGGGTGGAAAAAATTAACATATTCATCATCCAACAGTTACCCGTTTCTCAGCCCCGCACTGTCCTTGGCCCCAACTGGTCACAAGTACAACCATGATCTGCCCATTTGGCAAAAATCCTGAATATAACACACTATTTTTTTTTTTTTGAGACGGAGTCTCGCTCTGGCGCCAGGCTGGAGTGCAGTGGCATGATCTCAGCTCACTGCAACCTCCGCCTCCCAGGTTCAAGCAATCCTTCTGCCTCAGCCTCCCAAGTAGCTGGGACTACAGGCACACGCCACCACGCCCAGCTAATTTTTTGTATTTTTAGTAGAGACAGGGTTTCACCTTGTTGGCCACCATGTCACCATGTTGACTTGATCTCTTGACCTTGTGGTCTGCCCTCCTTGGCCTCCCAGAGTGCTAGGATTACAGGCATGAGCCACCACACCCAGCCTGACGAGGGATTCTTATTCATTTATGTATTTATTATTTTACTTTAAGTTCTGGGATACATGTGCAGAACGTGCAGGTTTGTTACATAGGTACACATGTGCCATGGTGGTTTGCTGCCCATCAACCCGTCATCTGGGCTTTAAGCTCCGCATGCATTAGGTATTTGTCCTAATGCTCTCCCTCCCCTTGCCCCCCATCCCCTGACAGGCCCTGATGTGTGATGTTCCCCTCCCTGTGTCCATGTATCCTCATTGGTTAACTCCCACTTATGAGTGAGAACCTGCCGTGTTTGGTTTTTCTGCTCCTCCTGGCTAATTTTTAAAAAACTTTTTTTTGTAGAAATGGGGGTCTTGCTATGTTGCCAAAGCTGGTCTCAAACTCCTGGCCTCAAGCGACTCTCCTCCCTTGCCCTTCCAAAGTGGTGGGATTACAAGCATGAGCCACTGCACCTGGCCATAAACACATTTCATGTTAATATAAACAGCATATTTTTATTAAAAATAACTATATTTTTAAAAGAAGAAAATCAGCGAGAAAGGTGGTATTGTTTTCTCTGCAAATCTCTTTAGTGTCTCACTTAACAAAAGGCGGCTGGACTATCACATGAATGTCAACAGTAAATTTATTACATCATAATACATCATGTAGTGTCTGGAAAATTGCACTGTCCTCTCAGGAGGGTGAAAGGAGCAAATGACATCTTAATATTATTATGAAAAGAGTTTTGACTTCACAGACCCCTTCCAGGAGTCTCCAGACTCTTAGGGGGTCCGTGGACCACACTTTAGGAATTGTTTTAGAGATACTACTCTATGTCCTTTTTTTCTTTCTAGTTTTCTTTTTTGAACAAGTGGCAAGCTTGACTCATTGTTTCAAAGGTGGGATGTGACATGGCGGAACAAAAAAAAAAAAAGGAGAAAACAAGATTTTATTTTCAAAAGCCTAAACCTAAATCCATTAAGATTCTGTGAGGTGCATCAGAGTTAACACCTCACCATGGGGCAGTTTCCCAACCTTCTGAACACCTTGACACACATAGAGAATGACAGCATTTGTAGAGCACTCTGGGAAAGCTGATGCTTTTGAGGGAATCCATACACTTGACAAGGGATTCTTAACCAGAATATTTAAAAAGCTAAAACAACTCTAAGGAGGAAAACCCCAAGTAATCCAGTTAAGAATGGGCAATCAATCTGACTAGACATTTCTCAAAGGAAGACATACAAAAGGCCAACAGGTATATGAAAAAATGTCTAATATCGCTAATCATCAGAGAAATGCAAATCAAAACTACAATAAGGTAGTAACTCACCCCAGTTAAAATAGCTTTTATTCAAAAGACAGGCAATAATAAATGCTGGAGAGGATGTGGAGAGAGGGGAACACTTGTACACTGTTGGTTGGAGTGTAAATTAGTACAGCCACTACGGAGAACAGTATGGAGGGTCCTCAAAAAACTAAACATAGAACGACCATGTGATCTAGCAATCTCACTGATAGACATATATTCAAAAGAAAGGAGATCAGTACGTCGAAGAGATATGTGTACTCCCAGGTTTATTGCAGCACTATTCACAATAGACAAGACGTGGAATCGGCCTAAGTGCCCATTAATGGATGAATGGATAAAGAAAATGTGGTGTATATACACAATGGAATATCATTCAGTCACAAAAAAGAATGAAATCCTGTCATTTGCAACAACATGGATGGAGTTAGAGGAACCAATGTCAAGTGAAAAAAAAGTGAGGCACAGAAAAACAAACATCTCAAGTTCTTACTTGTATGTCGGAGTTTGGAAGCGAAAGTAAGCTCATGAAAGCGGAGAGGAGAATGATGGTTACCGGAAGCTAGGAAGGGTAGTTGGTAGGGAGGAGAAGGGTGGACAGATAAAGGGAATAATTAATGGATACAAAAATATAGTTAGATAGAAGGAATAAGACCTAGTACTTGGGAGCACAATAGGGTGACTATAGTTAATAATAATTTATTATATATTTCAAAATGACAAAAGGAGTGGAATTATGTTTCTAATACAAAGAAATGATAAATATTTGAGGTTTTAGGTATTCTAGTTACCCTGATTTGATTACTACACATTGTTTGCTTGTTTTAAAATATCACATGTACCCCATAAATATGTATAACTGTTATGTATTCACATTAATTAAACCTGAAAGATAATGTATTTACTAGTCTTTAAGTGGAAGTTGATCACCATAAAGGTCTTCATTGTTGTCATGTTTACATGGAGTAGGCTGAGAGGAAGGAAGAGGAGGGGTGGTCTTGCTGCCTCAGGGTTGGCAGATATGGAAGAGGTGGAGGAGGTGGAAGAGGAGGCAGGAGAGGTGGGAACGCTAGGTGTAACTTTATGGAAATATGTTGTAACTTCTGCCTGACATTTTTGCTCTTTCATTTCTCTAAAAATATTTGCATATGATACCAATCATTTTTCCACCTTGTGTTTTAGTTTCATTGCCTGTACCATAGAAGGGTCTATGTTGTAAAAGAAGTCAAACGCAGTCTTGAATAATCAAAACCCTTCTGCCAGATAATCTAATGTCAATTTGTTTTCTGGCACTGCCTCGCTGTCTGGCGCTGGTTCAGAAGCACTCGCCTCCATCATTGTTGTCTGTTAATTCCTCTAGTGTGGTGTCTATTCACTCCTGAATTTCTCCTGTGTCTTAAAACTTCTTTTGGAGAGGCCAAAGTGGGCCACCTTTTGTTAAGTGAGACACTAAAGAGATTTGCAGATAAAACAATGCCACCTTTCTTGCTGATTTTCTTGTTTTAAAAATATAGTTATTTTTAATAAAAATATGCCATTTATATTTGTTGTAAATTCTGTGAAGTCATCCACAACATCTGAACATAGTTTTCTTCAGCAGGAATTTCTTGTTGTGGGCTTGGTGGCTTTCATGGCTTTGTCCCTAATGATGATGGCATTTTCAATGGTCTGACCCTTCCAGACTTTCATAATGTTCTCTTTCGGGGTTCTCTTCCATAGCATTGACAATCCTTTCCATAGAGTTGCAGTGTGTAATGAGCCTTATGGTTCTTAGGCTCCCCTCATCTAGAGACTGAATTGGACATACTGTGTTTGGGCAAGTAGACCACTTTGAACTCATGAGGTTCTGGGTGTCCAGGGAGCATTGTCCAAAAGAACTTTAAAAAACGATCCCTTACTGCAAAGGTACTTCTTGACTTTGGGGACAAAGCATTGATGGAAGTAATCCAAAAAAAGTGTTCTTGTTGCCCAGCTCTTCTTATTGTATAACCAAAAAACTGGCAGCTGTTTATCTTTTCCCTTCAAGGCTTGGGGTTTGCAGTTTTATAGATAAGGGCAGTCCTGTTTTCATAAATTCAACTATATTTGCCTACAACGATAGAGTTAGCCTATCCCTTCTTGCCTTAAATCCTGTACCTGCTTCTCTTCCTTACTAATAAATATCCTTTGTGGCATTTTTTGCTTGCAGAATAGGGCACTTTTGTCTGCATTAAAAACTGATTCAGGGCCGGACGTGGTGGCTCATGCCTGTAATCTCAGCACTTTGGGAGGCCGAGGCGGGTGGATCACTTGAGGCCAGGAGTTCAAGATCAGCCATCAACATGGTGAAACCTTGTCTCCACCAAAAAATACAAAAATTAACTGGGTGTAGTGTCATGCACCTGTGGGACTCCAGCTACTCAGGAGGCTGAGGCACGAGAATTGCTTGAACCCAGGAGGCTGTAGTGAGCTGAGATCGCCACTGCACTCCAGCCTGGGTGACAGAGCGAGCTCTGTCTCAAAAGCCAAAAAACAAAAAACAGAAAAACTGATTCATTCAGGTATCTCTTCTCAGTGATCATCTTAATGGCATCTGGGAACTCATCTGCTGCCTCTTGGTCAACAGAAGCTGCTTCTCCTGTTATCTTGACATTTTAAAAGCCAAACCTCTCTCCAAAATTATCAAACCATCCTTTGCTGGCATTAAATTCTCCACATTTATTTATTTATTTATTCATTTATTTATTTATTTAGAGACGGAGTCTCACTCTGTCACCAAGGCTGGAGTGCAGTGGTGTGATCTTGGCTCACTTCAACCTCCGCCTCTCGGGTTCAAGCAATTCTCCTGCCTCAGGCTCCTGAGTAGCTGGGATTACAGGCACCTGCCACCACGCCCAGTTAATTTGTGTGTTTTTAGTAGAGATGGGGTTTCACTCTATTGGCCAGACTGGTCTTGAACTCCTGGCCTCAGGAAATCCACCCACCTCAGCCTCCCAAAGTGCTGAGATTACAGGCGTGAGCCACCATGCCCAACCAAATTCTTCACCTTTAGATCCTTCACCTTCTTTATCATTTAACTCATCATCTAATGACTTTGCTTTTCCCCCAGTTATATTAGAGCCTATAGGTATGCCCATTTTATAGCAATCCTGCACCCACATAAAAGCTGCATTTCCTATATGAGACAAAAAGGCATTTCACAAAAACTGCAAGGTTTTCATGCCTTCTGGTGTAGCTGTAGGGATAACTTCACAATTTCCTTTCCATTTTTTTTTTTTTAAACATGGTCTGAATGCTGGATTCATTTATCTTGAAATGGTGGCAATCACAGCTGCACACCTGAATCTACGGTACATATCAAAGCAATTCAACTTTTTCTTATAATGTCATGATTTTTAATTGCTTCTTGGGAGAACTTCCAGCATTACTAGTGGCACTTCTTATGAGTCCCATGGTCTTATTTGAGGTTTATGGTATTGCATTAAACACAACAAAATATTCATGAGAATCACAAGAGATCACTTTTTACTGCAATGCACAATTTACTGGCGAGATGAATTGCCCACTGAGAGATGATCAGCGTCACACAGCGTTTTAAGCGGACATTCACAACACTTGAGTTCTGCTGCAACAGCAACAGGAGGTGGCTACAAGATTTTCACAGTAGTACAGTATTACCACAGGTAATTTTATGCAGTTGTGAGTAAATACTGCATCTTTACATTTGTTTACATTTCTCTTGACCATGAATGGTGCCAAGTACAGTCTATGTTTGCCTGTTTAACTTTTTATAATAGATTTGTGTATGCTTTAAGGTGGTAAATGATAAAATTTACTACACATGCTTTGTGCATTCATGACATTCCTAACTTTTTCTTATTTTTAAAGACAATTCTAGGCTACACAGTTTGTCTGCAAGTTTTTCAAATTGTCACAAATCTCCAAACATGTTTTCAATGTGCTTACTGTAAAAAATTCACATAGAAGTGGAGCCAAACAGTTCAAACTTGTGTTGTTCAAGGGTCAACCGTACATTGCCGCCAACAGCGTGCAAGTGTTCCTTTTCCTGCATACCCTCCCCAAATTTGTTATTTCTTGTCTTTTTGATAATGGCTATTCTAACAGGTGTGAGGTGTTATGTAATAATGGTTTTGATCTCCATAATCATTAGTGTTGCTGAGAAGCTTTTCATATACCTGTTGTCCATTTTCATGTCATCTTTGGAGAAATTTATAAATCAGGTTATATGGGATTTTTTGCTATTAAGTTGTACAAATTCTTTATAAATCTTGAACCTTAACCCCTCATCTGTTATATAGTTAGCAAATATATTTTTTTCTAATCTGTAAATTGCCTTTTCATTTTGTTGATTGTATCCTTTGCTATGCAGAAACTTTTTTGTTTGATGTAGTCCCATTTATTCATTTTTACTTTTATAGCCTGCATTTTAGTGTGGTATTCAAGAAATCATTGCCAAGGCTTTTACCCTATGCATACTTCTGGGAGTTTTATGGTTTCAGGCCTTACCTTTAGTTCTTTTATCCATTCTAAGTTTTTTTGTGTATGGTGTGAGATAAGAGTCCAATTTCATTCTCTTGCATGTGGAAATTCAGTTTTCCCGGCACTATTTATTGAAGAGATTATTGTTTCCCTACTGTGTCTTTTTGGTATCCTTTTTGAAAATTAGTTGGCCATATGTGTTTAGATTTATTTCTGGGCTCTCCATTCTGTTCCACTTGTCTATGTGTTCGTTTTTATGCCAGTATCATACTGTGTTGGTTACTATAGCTTTATAATATAAATTTAAATCAGAAAGTGTGATGTCTCCAACTTTTTTTTTTTTTTTTTTTTTTTCCCAGAATGGCTTTGGCTATTCAGAGTTTTTTTTGCGGTTCTATATGAATCTTAGGAATTTTTTTTCTATTTCTGTGAGGAATGTTGGGATTTTGGTCAAGATGCATTGGATCCACATGTTGCTTTAGATAGCATAGACATTTAACAACATCAGTTCTTCTGGTCCATGAGCATGGAATATCTTTCCATTTATTTGTGTCCCTTTCCATTTCTTTCATCATTATTTCGTAGGTCTCAGCGTACAGATTTATCGCCTTCTGGTTTAATTTATTCCTATTTTTTATGGTATTATAAATGGGATGGTTTTTAAATTTCTTTAAAAAATTTTAATTAACTACTTTCCTTTCATCTTTCTTTTTTCTCTTTAGAGGAGCATCATGATCTATGGTTTTTAAATTTCTTTTTCAGCTAAGTTGTTATTTGTGTATAGAAATGCTATGGATTTTTCCATGTTGATTTTGTATTTTGCAACTTTATTGAATTTATTCATTATATTTAACAGTTTTTGGTAGAATCTTTGGGATTTTCTACATATAGAATCATGTAATCTGCAGATAGAGATAATTTTACTTCTTCCTTTCCAATTCAGATAGGTTTTTATCTCTTTTTCTTGTCTAATTGCTCTTGATAGGAGTTTCAGTACTATGTTGAATAGGGTGGTGAGAATGGGCATCCCTGCCTTGTACCAGGTCTTAGAGGAAAAATTTTCAGTTTCTCCCATTATTATTATGTTAGCTGTGGGTTTTTGTAAATGGTATTTATTATGTTGAGGAACTTTCTTTCTATACCTAAACTGTTCAGAATTTTTATAAAGAACGAATGTTAAACTTTGTCAAATGCTTTTTCTGTGTCAATTGATCTGATTGTGTGGTTTTTATGTTTTAGTCTACTAATGTGATGTATCTCATTGATTGATTTGCATGTGTTAAACCAGCCTTGCCTGCCAGCAATCAATCCCACTTGATCATAACGTTTAATCTTTTTGATGTGTTGTTGAATTTGATTTGCTAATATTTTATTGAGTTCCTGGACACTTCTAAGATGCTGGTTTTTATGATCTAGAAAAATCTTTTCTTTATCTTGATCACAGTACAGGGCACATCAATGGGGGAGCTTTTTTTTTTTTTTTTTTAACTTTCCCCATTACTGTTACTCTTTGGCCATAAATGGAGACATGAACCCAATATTATCCTTTACCAGATATTTTGATTTAAAAAACAAACAAACACATGTGTGTGTGTGTGTGTCTGACACATAAAATTAGGACCTTTCGAGACTGTCACTGACATAACATATCACTAAAGAACATATTGCTAAAGATATTCTGAAAAGCAATTTATATATTTAGTGTGTTCAGGAGTTTGTAATGTGCATTCCTCACAGGGTTGCCTGGTTCATAAGGTTCTTGGGAAAGGGATTTGGCAGAACTTGTACTTGGAAACTATTGGCAGCCTGCCTGTCTAGTGCAGAAACATTTTATTTCTATGAACCATCTAGTATTTTAAATGTCTATACTGAGTCCATATTTTATAATAACAGCAACAAACTTGAAATTGAATTGTCTCTGAAATTGTGTCTACATAAGAAAATGAAAGCTGCAATAGAAACTCATAAATGAAAAAATTATCTCCTGATCATTTTTGAGAGAATGAGAGACATATTCTGCTCAGTGTAAAAGTGGTTATTAAAGTTATTTTGAAAAATTTTATTTATACAATGTATTTTACAATCTACTGAAGACTTTTGGGAGAGAGAAAAGTTACACATGACAGTGTTACAGAGAAATATGATCTACATCCAGGAAGGAAATTTTTGTAAAATAAACTGTAGATCTAAGACTTCTGGCTTGGCAATACTGTGGACCTAATGTTTTGAAACCTCTCCTCTAAAGAACTACAAATGCTAGTAAAACTAGAACAAATATTTTCTGAAATGTAGACCTGAGCGCTCAAGAAAGCATTGCCCAGAGAAGTAACCAGAAATGACAACCAGAGCTGCTAGCACATGGTCTGAAGCAGCCGTAGGTGAGCATCCCTGGAGAACAGGAACTTGGGTTTAACTTTCATGCAGGCACAAGGAATGGGGCCATAGGCCTACTGTTGACAGAAGGTAAGAACTGAGATCCCTGCATAAATCTGATAACTGTGAAAGGCAATAACCTTACAGAGAAAGATCAGCATAAATCCACAGTCCCAGCTCAAGGACACCAGTTTATGTGCATTTCTTGGCTTGGGAACACCACTACCATGTATTTACCTTCACAGACTCACTGACAGAACCATTTGATTTTTCTCCTCAGGAAGAAGGTAACTGTGCTCAGAAGGAAAGACCAAGTTACAAAAATAAATAGCAAAGAAATGTATAAATTTTCGGCAAAGTCTAAAAAGCACTAACTATGTCAAAGAACAAACTCAATAATAGCTAATTTGAGGGTGTGAAAACAATTTTGTAACTAAATGACACATAAGGTTTTGGGAGTTTTAAAATGTGTTTTTGTAACTAAAATGACACATAAGGTTTTGGGAGTTTTAAAATGTGTTTTTAAATCCTAATGGTGTTTGTGAAATGAGTAAGCATATTGATTAACTCTTGGTTTTAAGTCAAATATACATCTAGAAAATGTAAGAGTAATTCCCAAAAGAATGAAAAAGAACATACAACTTTAAAATGAGTTGAAAATAAAAGGGAGGGATGATGAAAATGGTTAATTTGCTAGGAGATGAGAAAGGAAAAATAAGAAGCAGAGTATGGAAAGAAGCACAAAAACAAGATTGCAGAAATAAATCCAATATATCAGTAATTCTAACAAATATAAATGGATATAGTATCAGTTAAAACTTGTGTTTTAAAAATTCTTGCTGTATTCTGTTGTAAGAGATATACCTACTGATATGGAAAGGTCAAAAGTAAAGAACAAAAAGGGGCAACCAAGCATCTACTATCCGAAAACAAAACAAAACAAAACAAAATGGAACAAACCTTGTGGGCTATAACAATATTGGGCATCTTGGTGTTGAAGGCAAAAAGTGTTACTGAGGATTTAAAAAATAGTTAAATGGAGGCCTGGTGTGGTGGCTCATGCCTGTAATCCCAGTACTTTGGAAAGCTGAGGCGGGTGGATCACTTGAGGTCAGCAGTTGGAGACCAGCCTGGGCAACATTGTGAAACCCTGTCTCTACTAAAAATAATAATTAAAAAAAAAATTAGCCAGGCGTGGTGGTATGGGCCTGTAATCCCAGCTACTTGGGAGGCTGAAGCAGGAGAATCGCTTGAACCCAGGAGGCAGAGGATGTGCTGAGCCTAGATGGCGCCATTGCACTCCAGCCTGGGCAACAAGAGCGAAATTTCATCTCAAAACAAAACAAAACAAAAACAAAAAACAAAAAACAAACAAACAGAAAACCTCTATGCCTCACAGGCAGAAAGTACACATATTGTTTAGGCATACATGTAACATGTTAGGGTCACAAAGGAGATACCAATACAAAATTTTTAAAAAATTAATATTACTTTAATTGATAAATCATAATTGTATTATATTTATAGAGTACAATGATACTTTGGTATATGTTTACAATGTAGAATGATTGAATCAAGCTAGTTAACAAATACATCATCTCACTCAACGTTTTTTGTGGTAATACAATTGAACTTTCCTCTCTTAGATATTTTGAAATATGCATTATTATTGACTATAGTCACTCTGCTGTGTAGTAGATCTGAACTTATTCCTCTTGTCTAACTAAAACTTTGTACCCTTTGACCAGCAACACCCCATTCCCTCTCCCACTCAGCCTCTAGTAAACCACTCAGCCTCTGGGTAACCACCATTCTACTCTCTGCTTCTATGAGTTCGACTATTTTTAGATCCTGCATACAAGTAAGAATATGCAATAGTTGTTTTTCTGTGCCTGGCTTATGCCACTTAGCATATTGTCCTCTAGATTAATCCATGTTGTCCCAAATGACAGAATTTCATTCTTTTTTAAAGGTTGATGAGTATTCTGTTATGTATACATAAACTATATTTTCTTTATCCATTCATCTGTTGATGGACACTAGTTGATTCCATATCTTGGCTATTGGAATAATGTTGCAATGAATATAGGAGTACAGATATTCCTTTGACATATTGATGTCACTTTTTTTTGGATATGTTCCCAGAAATGAGATTGCTGGATCACATGGTAGTTCTATGTTCAGATTTTTGAGGAATCTCCATGGCATTTCTGTAATGACTGTACTAATTTTTATTCCCACCAACAATGGGGTACAAGGGTTCCCTTTTCTCTACATCCTCACCTATACTTACCTTTCTTCTTTTTGATAAGAGCCTTTCTAGCAGGTGCGAGTGGTATCTCATTGTAGTTTTAATTTGCATTTCCCTAATGATTAGCTATGTTGAGCAATTTTTTTTCATGAGCCTGATGGCCACTTTTATGTCTTCTTTTGAGAAGTGTCTGTTCAGGTTCTTTGCCCATTTTGTAATTGGATTATTTGTTTTTATGCCATTGAGTAGTTTGAATTCCTTATATATTTTCGATACTAACCTTCATCACATATATAATTTGCCAATATTTTTTCCCACTCTGTGGGTTGTCTCATCACTTTATTAGTTGTTTTCTTGTGCAGAAGCTTTTTAGTTTGATGCAATCTTGTCTATTTTTGCTTTTGTTGCCTGAATATTTGGGGTCCTATCCAAAGAAATCCTTGCCCAGACCAATGTCATGGAGCATTTCCCTTATGTTTTTTCCCAGTAGTTTTACAGTTTCAGGTCTTACATTTTAAGTCTTTAATTCATTTTCAGTTGACTTCTATGCTTGTGTAAGATAGGGATCTAATTTTATTTTTCTGCGTGTGGAAATCCAGTTTCCCCAGCACCATTTACTGAAGAGATGATCCTTTGCCCATTGTATTTTTTTGATTCCCTTGTCAGAAATTAGCTGACCGGCTGGGTGCAGTGGCTCACACCTGTAATCCTAGCACTTTGGGAAGCCGAGACGAGCAGAGGTCAGGAGTTCAAGATTAGTCTGGCCAACATGGTAAAATCCCATCTCTACTAAAAATACAAAAATTAGCCAGGCATGATGGCGGGCGCCTGTAATCCCAGCTACTCTGGAGGCTGAAGCATGAGAATCACTTGAACCCAGGAGGCAGAGGTTGTAGTGAGTTGAGATCATGCCACTGCACTCCAGCCTGGGCAACAGGGCAAGACTCCATCTCAAAAAAAAAAAAAAAAAAAAAAAAAAAAAGAAGTTAGCTGATTATCTGTGTTTGGATTTATTTTGGGACTCTGTGTTTGATTCCACTGGTCTATGTGTCTGTTTTTATGCCAGTACCATACTGTGTTGGTTACTATAACTTTGTCATATAAATTTAAATCAGGAAGTGTCATGTGTCCAACTTATTTTTTTTCAGAATTGCTTTGGCTATTTGGGTTTTTTTTGTGGTTCCATGTGAATTTTAGGATTTTTTTTCTATTTCTGTGAAAAATGATACTGGAATTTTGGTAGACAGCAAAACGTTTTTATCATGTTGGCTGCGTTCTCTTACCTCAGTACAATAATTCAAAATTAATAAAAAAGGCAACAAAGGATTATATTTTTAGAGATTAAAAAAGCTTCTAAAGACTTAAGGATGAAAAAAATTATAATAATGATAATTACTAACAGTAGTTGAGCTTTTACCATGTGCCAGACATTCTTCCATGCATTTTACATGTTTAACTCATTTAATCCTGATAGGACCCCAAGTAAGAACTATCATTATTTCCACTTTACAGATAATGAAAATGAGGAACAACGTGATTCTGCCCAGAGGCAGAACACATCCTTTTTAACACAATCCCAAGCTGCTGCTTCACTTAGAAAATAATACGTAACTGAGGCCGGGGGTGTGGCTCATGCCTGTAATCCCAGCACTTTGGGAGGCTGAGGCAGGCAGATCACAAGGTCAGGAGTTTGAGATCAGCCTGACCAACATGGTGAAACCCTGTCTCTACTAAAAATACAAAATGTGGTGGCGCACCTGTAATCCCAGCTACTCAGGAGGCTGAGGCAGGAGAATTGCTTGATGAACCTGGGAGGCGGAGGTTGCAGTGAGCCAAGATTATGCCACTGCATTCCAGCCTGGGTGACAGAGCATGACTCTGTCTCAAAAAAAAAAAAAAAAAAAAGAGAGAGAAAATAATATGTAACTGAATGATCATGAAAATTATAATGTGCAGAGCACATCAAAAGTGTAGTAAGTACATAGCCATGAAAAAGAACAAAACCATGTCCTTTGTAGCAACATGGATACAGCCGGAGGCCATAATCCTAAGCAAATTAACACAGGAACAGAAAACCAAATACCTCATGCTCTCATTTGTAAGTGGGAGCTAAACTTTGAGCACACATGGACATAAACGTGGGAACAACAGATACTGTGGACTACTAGAGTGGGGAGGGAAGTAGGGGATGTGGACTGAAAAACTCCTTATTGAATACTGTGCCGCTACCTGGGTGGTGATGGGATCTACACCCCAAACCTCAGCATCAGGCAATCTACCCACATAACAAACCTGCACATGTACCCCTTGTATCTAAAATAAAAGTTGAAATTTTTTTAAAAAGTGTAATAAGTGGGAGATATATAATCTTAGAAAAAAAGAAAGGACTGAAAAGTAATGACATAAACTTTCTCTGCACATTTAGCTCTGCACATTACTCAGCAGAGTAAACTCCAAAATAGTAGATACAAGGGATTAACAGAAAGCATAAATGGATGAAACAAAAAACAAGAAATGATAGAGAAGATTGTAAAGCCTAAAGCTGATTGACTGCAAAAACAAATAAAATGGAATGACTTGCAAGCAAGATTGAGTAGGGAAAAACGAGATAAAGCACACACACAAATACACTAGGACTAAAATGAGTCATTGCCAAAGAGGGAATAGAGGTTTTGAAAACCCTACAAGAATGCTATTCACAACTTAATGAAAACATTTGAAAAAAAAAAAAAGATAAAATGGACATTTTCCTAAAATAAATGTAGCATATCAAAAGAGACTTGAAAAGGAACAGAACACTTGCAAGCATCAATAATCATGCTTCCATGATTTTATCAACAGTTAAAAATCAAACCATCAAAAACCCAATCTTACAAAGAAATGTTACATGTACAACAAATGGTTTTCTGAATGATGTAATAACTTTTTAAACTGAAAAAGAGGAACATTTCCCAACTTATCTTATGAACACATATAATTTTGAACAGAACAATACAAAAATATAAGCCCATTTCATTTGTGGATATAGTTACAAAATCCTAAATAAATTTTGGTCAACATAGTTCTAGCAATATATAAATAAGAACATATCATGAACAAGTTGGATTTATGTCAGAGTGCAAAGATAGTTTAAAATTAGAAAATTGTGTTTATCTTGTCATACCAACAAATTGAGAAAAAATGAGAGCATTATGGGAAATACAGAAATAGCACCTGATAAAATTCAACATCACTTCATGATAACATTTTGTTTTTACCGAAACAGGAGTAGAAAAGGACTTTCTTAACCCATTTTTTATTTCCCAAGAAAGCAAAAACCTGAAACAAATTTGGCAAAATTTCAGATAAAGCTGAATAGTGGGCCCACAGGAGTTTGCAATATAATTCTCTGAACTTGTTTTTCTGTTTGTTTGTTTTTGGATCATCTGGATGTTAAATGAAAAAATAATTGAAATAGTGGAGGAAGTGATAATGTAGAAAATTCATAAAATGAGACACTGATGAAAACAGAAAACAAATGATACTAAAAAATTATGTAAAAGGGAATAAGATAACTATTGTTCATACCACATTTTAGGTGGTTAGACAATGAATTTATGAAGGGTTCAAATAAATGGAAAATCGAAGAGATGAAAATTTACAAGAAATAGAGAAAGAGATAATGAGAACGAAAGAAGGCAATCAAAATGAAAAGTAGAATGAAACAAGAAGGCAATTTGAATCTAGTAGAGTAGATTTTTGGAAACAAGAGGTGTTAATTTGAAAAAGACGAGGAGGAGAAGAAGAAAAGAGACAACCCTGTTCCCAGTTCTGAAAATATATTAAGCAAAACACTCCTTTTCAGGGTCAATAATTTCTTTCTCTCAACTGTAGTAGAGAACAAACTGCTACACTCAAGTCTTTTTTTTTTTTTTTTTTTTTTTTTGGGTGTTGAAATGACTGGTGTGTAATATTTTTTAAAGCCTTCATTTTTGGTCAGCATAAGTTTCCTTCAGTTATTTTTCCATTTCTAGTTGAATTTCATTTTGAGGCTTACCATATCAAAGTGAGTATAAAGTTCTGCAATGTAGTCACTGTGGATTTCATGTCATGTAGGATGGAAATGGAAATGTGTAGTTTACTTAAGAAAATTTTCTTCTTCTGTAACATCTGACTCTTCATCCTCATCATCTTCTGCTGGCTGATCCTTTCTTAGTTGGTAGCAGATACCTGTCCTGTTCCAGATACACACTTAGCTGACAGTGATCTCTGATGAGGTGACTTTGAATTTGCTCTTACCATATCTAAATGAGATGAATAATCTGGTGCATACAGAGAATTTCAGAAAACCTCTAAATCTAAATCTTCATCCTCATCACTCTTTTGTATATTCTGGTAGGCAGCTGTGTAGGCCTCTAAAGCTTTGCTGTGAAATAACATTTCAATTGTGAAAAATTTGGAAAATATAGTCCTTCTAGCCTTTATTTTCTGCCTTTCAAAGTTGTCAATAGTTTCCCCCAGATGATGACTTGTTCGGGTAGCATCCCTTTCAGCTCTTGGTAATTCTGTGTCTATCTTTGGTCCAAAGGAAGAAGGACCAAGCAATTGGCGCAGCCCCAAACTGCTGCTCCAGGGACTCCTCTCAGGAAAGGAGGTGCTCTGGAACCTCAAACCCTCCTCATGTGGTTTCTGGCTGAGCTGGGCAGTAACAACCTTAAAAAGCACTCTTTTTTTTTTTTTTTTTTTTGGACAGGGTTTCGCACTGTTACCCAGGCTGGAGTGCAATGGCATGATCTCGGCTCACTGCAACCTCCGTCGCTGGGTTCATGCCATTCTCCTGCCTCAGCCTCCTGAGTAGCTGGGATTACAGGCGCCCTCCACCACGCCTGGCTAATTTTTTTGTATTTTTAGTAGAGACGGGGTTTCACTATGTTAGCCAGACTGGTCTGGAACTTCTGCCCTCGTGATTCGCCCACCTCGGCCTCCCATAGTGCTTTGATTACAGGCGTGAGCCACCATGCCTGGCCTTAAAAACGTTTTTTAAAGGTCAAAATTCAAAAGATACAATAACATGTCGTTCAGGTGGGTTTCGCTGACCTGTTCCTTCTACTTGAGTTAATTGCTTAGCTTCTCGATTCCTTGCTGTGAATGTTGCCTTGCGATCATCCCGTTTCATTTTTACAATGGTTCCATAAGCTTTCAAGGGTTAACTACTTTGGCTTCAAGTCTTTCAACCTCTGCTTGTCAATAATCCTGAAGTTTGGCAAACTCATCAGCAAAGTTCATCAGACCCAGCTTTAGATGTGGGGGTCTCTGTAGCGGCATAGGAATTGATTTCATTCATCAGGAGGTCCGCTTCATCTCGTCTCGCGGCCTGGCCGTTTTCTGTACATAGGCAGCAAAGAATTGGCACCGTTCTCCAAAATGCTTCTCCACATTTGAGACAGCTGCTTGCCGTTGTTTGGTTTGAACATTCCGGTTTTCCAATGTGCATCTCAACATCTTGCCTGGCGCACAACCAGGGACCCCGGGGGAGCCCAACGACGGGGGCTCTAAGGGGCCTGGGTGCCCGCTGGGGTGCAAGCCGCCCTCACGTCATGATTCTGTGGTTCTGTGACGATTGATGACCTCTTTGTGAAGTCAGAGAGCTGTGGGCCAGGCAACATCTCTAAGTGGGGATACAGGCAGCCATCTGCTGGTTGTAATTTTGGGGCAAAAGAACAGATAGCTACACTGTCCCCAAAATATCACATGCATGGAAGGATGTTGGAAATTAATGTTGGTGAAAAGAAAGTATATGAAAATGTCTTTATAAATTATAACATGCTATATAAGTGGCATTACAATGATCAAAGGTAAAGCAACACATATTATAAGGGTAAGACAAGATTTGATTACATAAGCACCTTAGCAGGCCTTAGGACAAAAAAGACTTCATCCATTTCTTCCTACTTCTTGAGTGCCTGCAGGAGATGAATGAGACACAATCTACACCCGCACAGAGCTTGCAATCTTTTAGGGGCAACTGGGTACTTATGCATGACACCAGGCAGACAGTGATGAGTGCCACCAGAGCAATGGCTGCCTCCTGTAGGGACAGAAAACACTTTCTCTCTACTCTCTGAGATTTCATAATTGACTCCAGGACAGTAGGCAGATGAACAGGAGAAAAAAGATGCACATTTATTACACGGATGGGAGCAGCATGAGAAAGAAAAGTGAGTACCCAAACCCAGTGAAACTGACAAGCTTATCTACTTCTTCATAAAGAAGAGGGGATTGGGCATGTAGGCTGCTTAGGGGAAAGTAAGTGCTTTTTGGGGAAGATGAACAGGTGATAGCCTATGGTGATGTCTGTGAGTGGCCCGGACCCCCAGTCTCTTCTCCTGTGATACAGTGAATCTTGTCTCTGGAGGAGGAACTGAGTTCCTTTTTAGAAGATCTATCTTGAGGAGATAAGGCAAGTTCAGGGACAGCCCCTCCCTGTGCTTCAGGGGAGAAAAAGGAGCCAGACAGGAGGGCAGGCGAAGGTCAGGGAGATCTTGTTGCTGAGGCCGTTGCTGAAGCCTTCCAGTCTCCTCCAGTTCAAAGTACTCTGCAGGCCAGCGCGCCATATCTTTTTCTGAGCCCCAACAATGGTCAGCTGTGACATCCAGGAAGGCTCTGAAGAGGACGTGGCATTCACCTTGCTCTTGAAGGACAGAGAATACTTGAAAAGAAAAAGATAGACAAAGGACTCAGACAAAAGAAATAGTTCTCTTTCCTCTCATGTAACATTTGGATATTTTTGCCAGTCATCCATCCCTGCCTTGAGGGAATTGAACAGAGAGCAGGCCAATTCGGAAGAAGAGATGAAAGTCTGTTGTGGAGAGCCCCTTAAGGGTCCTTGAACAGGTAGGACCAGCCGGAGGATAACGGGGTGTGCAGGTGTCCATCTAAGCACCACAGCTTGGTTGGGAGCAATTTTGGAATTCAAAGCCTCAGATCCCCACAGCCCTTTCTTCTCATCCCGCCTCTGGCAATGCATAAACAGGAAACAATCCAGGGGTGGCACTGGCCCAGCCCCTCCCACCCACGGACAGGCGAGAGCTGGTGGGTCAGCCTGTATCTCCACATTGGTGCCCCTGCTCAGAGGAATTGATTCATTCATGTGAAGCTATCTCCATAGCCCAAAGCAAGCTCATTTATTTATGAATAATTTGAAAAGGAAAGTACAAATCTTTTATGGGACTACTTCAGAATATTTCGTATTGTTACCCCCAAAAACTGGGGCTTATTTGTCTGGTGAGTAACAAACGACTCTCCAGGAGAACTCAGATTTTGATCAATAGGCATTGTGTTACTTGGCATAAGTAAGACGCACACAGGGAGTATTCTTCAAAGCCGTGTCTTCCCAAGGGAAAATGACAGGAGGGTTTGTTGGAGTGATGGAGAAGGGATAGGTGCATCATGGCATGTGTGTGTGGGGGGGTACCAGTGGCCCAGACCCCCCCCTACATGCCATGATGGGTCACAGTTTATGGGAATAAAGCTATGGCTCCTCTAAGGGAGGAGGGCTTTAGCATGGCATGAAGAAACTTCACTGCGGTTCGTCTGTAAGTTGCTGGGGTCTGTCAGTTGCTGGTTCCAACCAGCAAGGTGACTGCATTCCACACAGGCTGCAGGGCAAGAGGCTATAAAACAGGCTGCTTGCTCAGGTTGATTAGTCATTTCCTAAAATCCCTGGAAACCCTCTCTATCTGCTTACAAAAGTACAGTGAATCCTTCATTTACAAGGTCAGAGTTCATAGTATCTCCAATCTGCGTGCTTAGAATGGCCACTCTGAACAGTGATGTTGCTTATAAAGCCAAGGTACGGAGTTCTCCCAGTCCGTGCTGCTTGGTCAATGATCGGCAGTAACTTTCCCGCCAGGTTGATAGAGAACTGCAGTTGGAAACTTGCCTTGAAGAACAGATTTCCCTAAGGGAATCAGTGCTAAAGAACTGATACATTGTGAACGTGTTCTTTAGTAAAGCTTGTGAAGTATTTCAGAGGCCAAGGTGTATCAGGGTGTCCATAGGTGTGAAACATGTTAAAGGCCTTGAGTGGCTGATGGTCTAGATCTTGTCAGCATCTCTCCTTAGAAGTGCAAACTCAGGCCCCACGCTACACCTCGATTTCCAGGTGACGCGTATGCACGCTAAAGTTGAAGAAGTCTTGGTTTAGATACCTTTGAGAGGAAGTCGTAAGTCACCCTCCGCAACCCCCTAGGAATGTTTCCTAGGAGAAAGAAAGTTGAACATTGCTATTTTTTTACTCTGATATGTTGTTATCATATCAGAGTAATAATGATAATGTTGATATCAAACAGGTCTAATATTAATAATTTTCCTTTAATATACTTGATTCTACTGTACACCATTTACTTATAATACCTAATGCAATGTAAACGCTATGTAAGTAGTTGTTACCCTGTATTGTTTAGGAAATAAGGCCAAGAAAAAAGTCTGTACATTTTCAGTACAGATGCAACCATCCATTTTTTTTTTCACATATTTTTGATCCCTCGTTGGTTGAATCCATGGATGCGGAACCCCCGGATCCAGAGGTCCAACTGTATTTAAATTTAAATTAAGCTCTAGTTTGCAATATTCACACTCTGACAGTGTAGTAAAAATCAACACAAAGCTGGGTGCAGTGACTCACACCTGTAATCCCAGTACTTTAAGAGGCCGAGGTAGAAGGATCACTTGAGGCTGGGAGTTTGAGACCAGCCTGGGCAACATAGTGAGACCCCACTTTCCCCCACAAAAAATCAACACAATACTTCTGATTGCATGATTGTTAAAAGTAAAGTAACACCTTGAAAAAGCCCCAGCTTGTTTTTTTTTTAAATTATATTTTAAGTTCTACGGTACATGTGCACAATGTGCAGGTTTGTTACATATGTATACATGTGCCATGTTGGTGTGCTGTACCCATTAACTTGTCATTTACATTAGGTAGATCTCCTAATGCTATCCCTCCCCCTGTCCCCTCCCCACAATAGGCCCCAGTGTGTGATGTTCCCCTTCCTGTGTCCAAGTGATCTCATTGTTCAATTCCCACCTATGAGTGAGAATATGCGGTGTTTGGTTTTCTGTTCTTGGGATAGTTTGCTGAGAATGATGGTTTCCAGCTGCATCCATGTCCCCACAAAGGACACAAATTTATCCTTTTTTATGGCTGCATAGTATTTCATGGTGTAAATGTGCCACATTTTCTTAATCCAGTCTGTCACTGATGGACATTTGGGTTGATTCTAAGTCTTTGCTATTGTGAATAGTGCCACAATAAACATATGTGTGCATGTGTCTTTATAGCAGCATGATTTATAATCCTTTGGGTATATACCCAGTAATGGGATGGCCGGGGCAAATGGTATTTCTAGTTCTAGATCCTTGAGGAATCGCCACACTGTCTTCCACAATGGTTGAACTAGTTTACAGTCCCACCAACAGTGTAAAAGTGTTCCTATTTTTCCATATCCTCTCCAGCACCTGTTGTTTCCTGACTTTTTAATGATCGCCATTCTAACTGGTGTGAGATGGTATCTCATTGTGGTTTTGATTTGCATTTCTCTGATGGCGAGTGATGATGAGCATCTTTTCATGTGTCTGTTGGCTGTATGAATGTCTTCTTTTGAGAAGTGTCTGTTCATATCCTTTGCCCACTTTTTGATGGGGTTGTTTTTTACTTGTAAATTTGTTTGAGTTCTTTGTAGGTTCTGGATATTAGCCCTTGGTCAGATGAGTCGATTGCAAAAATTTTCTCCCATTCTGTAAGTTGCCTGTTCACTCTGATGGTAGTTTCTTTTGCTGTGCAGAAGCTCTTTAGTTTAATTAGATCCCATTTGTCAATTTTGGCTTTTGTTGCCGTTGCTTTTGGTGTTTTAGACATGAAGTCCTTGCCCATGCCTATGTCCTGAATGGTATTCTTCTAGGTTTTCTTCTAGGGATTTTATGGTTTTAGGTCTAACATTTAAGTGTCTAATCCATCTTGAATTAATTTTCGTATAAGGAGTAAGGAAAGGATCCAGTTTCAGCTTTCTACTTATGGCTAGCCAATTTCCCCAGCACCATTTATTAAATAGGGAATCCTTTCCCCATTTCTTGTTTTTGTCAGGTTTGTCAAAGATCAGATGGCTATAGATGTGTGGTATTATTTCTGAGGGCTCTGTTCTGTTCCATTGGTCTATATCTCTGTTTTGGTACCAGTACCATGCTGTTTTGGTTACTGTAGCCTTGCAGTATAGTTTGAAGTCAGGTAGCGTGATGCCTCCAACATTGTACTTTTGGCTTAGGATTGTCTTGGCAATGTGGGGTCTTTTTTGGTTCCATATGAACTTTAAAGCAGTTTTTTCCAATTCTGTGAAGAAAGTCATTGGTGGCTTAATGGGGATGGCATTGAATCTATAAATTACCTTGGGCAGTATGGCCATTTTCACAATATTGATTCTTCCTATCCATGAGCATGGAATGTTCTTCCATTTGTTTGTGTCCTCTTTTATTTCACTGAGGAGTGGTTTGTAGTTCTCCTTGAAGAGGTCCCTTACATCCCTTGTAAGTTGGATTCCTAGGTATTTATTCTCTTTGAAGCTATTGTGAATGGGAGTTCATTCATGATTTGGCTCTCTGTCTGTTACTGGTGTGTAAGAATGCTTGTGATTTTTGCACATTGATTTTGTATCCTGAGACTTTGCTGAAGTTGCTTATCAGCTTAAGTAGATTTTGGGCTGAGATGATGGGGTTTTCTAAATATACAATCATGTCATCTGCAAACAGGGACAATTTGACTTCTTCTTTTCGTAACTGAATACCCTTGATTTCTTTCTCTTGCCTGATTGCCCTAGCCAGAACTTCCAACACTATGTTGAATAGGAGTGGTGAGAGAGGGCATCCCTGTCTTGTGTCAGTTTTCAAAGGGAAGGCTTCCAGTTTTTGCCCATTCAGTATGATATTGGCTGTGGGTTTGTCATAAATGGCTCTTATTATTTTGAGATACGTTCCATCAATACCAAATTTATTGAGAGTTTTTAGCATGAAGGGCTGTTGAATTTTGTCAAAGGCCTTTTCTGCATCTATTGAGATAATCATGTGGTTTTTGTCTTTGGTTCTGTTTATATGCTGAATTGCGTTTATTGATTTGCATATGTTGAACCAGCCTTGCATCCCAGGGATGAAGCCCACTTGACCATAGTGGATAAGCTTTTTGATGTGCTGCTGGATTCGGTTTGCCAGTATTTTATTGAGGATTTTTTCATCGATGTTCTTCAGGGATATTGGTCTAAAATTCTCTTTTTTTGTTGTGTCTCTGCCAGGCTTTGGTATCAGGATGATGTTGGCTTCATAAAATGAGTTAGGGAGGATTCCCTCTTTTTCTATTGATTGGAATAGTTTCAGAAGGAATAGTACCAACTCCTCCTTGTACCTCTGGTAGAATTCGGCTGTGAATCCGTCTGGTCCTGGACTTTTTTTGATTGGTAGGCTATTAATTATTGCCTCAATTTCAGAGCCTGTTATTGGTCTATTCAGGGGTTCAACTTCTTCCTGGTTTAGTCTTGGGAGAGTGTAAGTGTCCAGGAAATTATCTATTTCTTCTAGGTTTTCTAGTTTATTTGCATAGAGGTGTTTATAGTATTCTCTGATGGTAGTTTGTATTTCTGTGGGATCAGTGGTGATATCCCCTTTATCATTTTTTATTGCATCTATTTGATTCTTCTCTCTTTTCTTCTTTATTAGTCTTGCTAGTGGTCTATCAATTTTGTTGATCTATTCAAAAAACCAGTTCCTGGATTCATTGATTTTTTGGAGGGTTTTTTGTGCCTCTATCTCCTTCAGTTCTGCTCTGATCTTAGTTATTTCTTGCCTTCTGCTAGCTTCTGAATGTGTTTGCTCTTGCTTCTCTAGTTCTTGTAATTGTGATGTTAGGGTGTCAATTTTAGATCTTTCCTGCTTTCTCTTGTGGGCATTTAGTGCTATAAATTTCCCTCTACACACTGCTTTAAATGTGTCCCAGAGATTCTGGTATGTTGTATCTTTGTTCTCATTGGTTTCAAAGAACATCTTTATTTCTGCCTTCATTTCGTTATGTACCCAGTAGTCATTCAGGAGCAGGTTGTTCAGTTTCCATGTAGTTGAGCAGTTTTGATTGAGTTTCTTAGTCCTGAGTTCTAGTTCGATTGTACTGTGGTCTGAGAGACAGTTTGTTATAATTTCTGTTCTTGTACATTTGCTGAGGAGTGCTTTATTTCCAACTGTGTGGTCAGTTTTGGAATAAGTACGATGTGGTGCTGAGAAGAATGTACATTCTGTTGATTTGGGGTGGAGAGTTCTGTGTCTATTAGGTCTGCTTGGTGCAGAGTTGAGTTCAATTTCTGGATATCCTTGTTGACTTTCTGTCTTGTTGATCTGTGTAATGTTGACAGTGGGATGTTAAAGTCTCCCGTTATTATTGTGTGGGTGTCTACGTCTCTTTGTAAGTCTCTAAGGACTTGCTTTATGAATCTGGGTGCTCCTGTATTGGGTGCATATATATTTAGGATAGTTAGCTCTTCCTGATGAATTGATCTCTTTACCACTATGTAATGGCCTTCTTTGTCTCTTTTGATCTTTGTTGGTTTAAAGTCTGTTTTATCAGAGACTAGGATTGCAACCCCTGCTTTTTTTTGTTTTCCATTTGCTTGGTAGATCTTCCTCCATCCCTTTATTTTGAGCCTATGTGTGTCTCTGCATGTGAGATGGGTCTCCTGAATACAGCAAACTGATGGGTCTTGACTCTTTAGACAATTTCCCAGTCTATGCCTTTTAATTGGACAATTTAGTACATTTACATTTAAGGTTAATATTGTTATGTGTGAACTTGATCCTGTCATTATGATATTAGCTGGTTATTTTGTTTGTTAGTTGATGTAGTTTCTTCCTATCATTGATGGACTTTACATTTTGGCATGTTTTTGCAATGGCTGGTACCACTTGTTCCTTTCTATGTTTAATGCTTCCTTCAGGATCTCTTGTAGGGCAGGGCTGGTGGTGACAAAATCTCTAAGCATTTGCTTGTCTGTAAAGGATTTTATTTCTCCTTCACTTATGAAACTTAATTTGGCTGGATATGAAATTCTGGGTTGAAAATTCTTTTCTTTACGAATGTTGAATATTGGTCCCCACTCTCTTCTGGCTTGTAGAGTTTCTGCCGAGAGATCTGCTGTTAGTCTGATGGGCTTCTCTTTGTGGATAACCCGACCTTTCTCTCTGGCTGTTCTTAACATTTTTTCCTTCATTTCATCTTTGGTGAATCTGACAATTATGTGTCTTGGAGTTGCTCTTCTTGAGGAGTATCTTTGTGGCATTCTCTGTATTTCCTGAATTTGAATGTTGGCCTGCCTTACTAGGTTGGGGAAGTTCTCCTGGATGATATCCTGCAGAGTGTTTTCCAACTTGGTTCCATTTTCCCCATCACTTTCAGGCACACCAATCAGATGTAGATTTGGTCTTTTCACATAATCCCATATTTCTTGGAGGCTTTGTTCATTTCTTTTTACTCTTTTTTCTCTACATTTCTCTTCTCACTTCATTTCGTTCATTTGGTCTTCAATCACTGATAATCTTTCTTCCAGTTGATCGAGTCAGTTACCGAAGCTTGTGCATTTGTCACGTAGTTCTCATGTCATGGTTTTCATCTCTATCAGTTCTTTTAAGGTCTTCTCTGCATTGATTATTCTAGTTATCCATTCATCCATTCTTTTTTCAAGGTTTTTGTTTCTTTGCGCTGGTTACGTAGTTCCTTCCTTAGCTCTGAGAAGTTTGATCGACTGAAGCCTTCTTCTCTCAACTCGTCAAAGTCATTCTCCGTCCAGCTTTGTTCCATTGCTGGCGATGAGCTGCATTCCTTTGGAGGGGGAGATGCTCTCTGATTTTTTGAATTTCCTGCTTTTCTGCACTGTTTTTTCCCCATCTTTGTGGTTTTATCTGCCTTTGGTCTTTGATGATGGTGATGTACTGATGGGGTTTTGGTGTGGGTGTCCTTTCTGTTTGTTAGTTTTCCTTCCAACAGTCAGGACCCTCAGCTGCAGGTCTGTTGGAGTTTGCTTGAGGTCCACTCCAGACCCTATTTGCCTGGGTATCAGCAGCGGGGGCTGTAGAAGTTAGAATATTGCTGAACAGTGAGTGTTGCTGTCTGATTCTTGCTCTGGAAGCTTCGTCTCAGGGTGTACCCAGCCTTGTGAGGTGTGATGTGTTGGTCTGCACCTAGTGGGGAATGTCTCCCAGTTAGGCTACTCAGGGGTCAGGGACCCACTTGAGAAGGCAGTCTGTGCATTCTCAGATCTCAACCTCCTTGCTGGGAGAACCACTGCTCTCTTCAAAGCTGTCAGACAGGGACTTTTACATCTGCCGAGGTTTCTGCTGCTTTTTGTTTAGCTATGCCCTGTCCCCAGAGGTGGAGTCTACAGAGGCAGGCAGGCCTCCTTGAGCTGCGGTGGGCTCCACCCAATTTGAGCTTCCTGGTGGCTTTGTTTGTCTACTTAAGCCTCAGCAATGGTGGGCACCCCTCCCCCAGCCTCGCTGCCACCTTGCAGTTAGATCTCCAACTGCTGTGTTAGCAATGAGGGAGGCTCCATGGGCATGGTTCCCTCTGGGCCAGGTGTGGGATATAATCTCCTGGTGTGCCATTTGCTAAGACCCTTGGTAAAGTGCAGTATTAGGGTGGGAGTTACCTGATTTTCCAGGTGTTATGTGTCTCAATTTCCTTTGGCTAGGAAAAGGAATTCCCTTCCCCCTTGCAATTCCCAGGTGAGGCGATGCCTTGCCCTGCTTCAGCTCTCGCTGGTTGGGCTGCACAGCCCCAGCTTGTTACATCTGATTTTCCTCACACAAAGTCTATTCATTAAATGGCTGAGTGGGAGTAAATATCATTCCTAATTTTAAGATCCAATGACAGGTAATTAATGAACTATACTATACATAATTTTTGTATTTATACACATCTGTCACTTCACATTTTGTTAGTCTTACCATATGTGCTGCTTTGTTTTAATTCCAGTACTTAAGTTTATGAACACATACTGTGAAAGTGTAGCTATAACATCATCAAATTGGTTATCAGTCTTTCTTGCTGATCAGCTTTCTATTTTTAAAGGGTAATTGTTACAAAGATTAAACTTATCCTAGAATCTTGTTCCTCTTTTTTAAAAAAATTTGCTGTCCACTTTTTTAAGTTTCTTCTATCTGGTCTTGTTCTATCACCTAGGCTGGAGTGCAATGGCCTGATCTTGGCTCACTGCAACCTCCGCCTTCCAGGTTCAAGCAATTCTCCTGCCTCAGCCTCCTAAGTAGCTGGGGTTACAGGCATGTGCTACCACACCCAGCTAATTTTGTATTTTTTAGTAGAGACAGGGTTTCTCCATGTTGGTCAGGCTGGTCTCAAACTCCCTACCTGAGGTGATCCGCCCTTCCCGGCCTCCCAAAGTGCTGGTATTAAAGGCATGAGCCACCGCACCCAGTCCTTAAGTTTCTTAAATTCAGTCTAAAAATATACCCCTCACCACTGGATATATGGCTGTACTTACATAATATTTGTACTTGGTATCATCATTTAACATGTGAAATGTATTAATAATTTCTAGAACTTCTGCCTGATGAGGAAGACTTTTTCGATTCCTAATCATCATTAATTTTGTTTCACTGCTCTGAGACACACTCCACAGGTTGAGAAATGCCCTTCTAGCTTCTGTCTTGCATCGCTAGGTGCAGCATCCAAATTGATTATTGTGTATTTGGTCTGGGTAGAGTTGCTTTTCTCATTTTGAGCTTGTCTTCAATATCACCATAGATTGGGTTTAATCCTCTAAATCCATATTGGATTTGAATCAGCCCTGAAGGCAGTGACAGTACTAGATACATTTTTTTTTTTTTAAGTTTTAGCAACAAAGACAACAATCCCCAAACTATTCTTGAAAAGTCTATTTTTTGATATAAATTAGGGAAAGGAGATTCAATCAATAGAGAGACTGAATATACAAAATGAGCCATGGCCAGACCACATATAAAATGCCTCTGTAACAACTGGCCCTAAATGGCCAAGATTTGATTAATAACTGACAGCTTCCCTAATTTTTGTCCCTGCTTCCAATGCCAAGTATGCCCGCCTAACCAATCACATGGGATGCTCGCCTCTAGCCAGCCTGCCTGCAGCTTCCCCAGGCCATGGTCTCCATCAGGGCATACCTGCTGCCTTCTCTTTTTTTCTGCTCTGAAGCTTTCCCACCCCTCTGCCTTCCATTGAATCTCTGCAACAACGCAAGTAATAGTGGGTGATTTCCTTGTTGTAGCAAGCTCTGAATGAACAGCTTTTCATAGTTCTCATTTGATTGTTCCTCTTCTAATTTCTACACAATCAATGCATTAAGTGTATATTGAATGTCCTCTGTAAATGTGCATTCTGGTGGAGAAGGCCTAAGACTGGGACTCAACAGAGCAGACAATCTAGCTTCCCAGCTGAAGGAAACAATAACTGAACAGTTTTTCAGGGAATCGTATACAATAATGAGGCAGATTATCATAAACTGTGACTGATTTTTGCTGCACCATGAACTTCTTTAGGGTGGACACCGTGACGAAATGCTCACACTGACTTAAACAGAAGTGGGAAGCTACCGTTTCACACAAGTAAGATGTGCAGTTGAGTATGGCCTGACTGAGAGGAGGAATTGTGTCAGCAGGATTCTCCTCTCCACAGTGCTTCTACTAGCTTGATTCCCCTGCCAGGTGTTTATGGCAGCATTTCCTGACTTCAACTCCCAGAATCTCTGGGATTCGCCATCCTGCTTTCAAGATGCTGCAGAGGAAGCCCACTGCAAGCTTCATGTCTTTGGAGCAGCAAATTCAATCAAGAGTGCAGGACCTTCTTTCCCAGAGCCTCAGCTAAGTCTTCATGTCCTGTTGGCTTCACTTGGGTTAAATTCCAATCCCTAACACAGTCATGTGGCAAGGGAGATGGGAAACGGTCATTGGCCTGAGCAAATGTGAACTCACTCTTGTCCCATGAAGGAAGGCACTAGTCATATCTCTTTATGCTCCAAAATTTAGCCCAGTGCTCTCAATAAATGACTCTTTTTTTGTGATATGAAAGAAAACCAAGAAGGGTTGACTTGGTGGGAAGATGAACTCAGAGCTTTTTGGTAGGGAAGGAGTGAGACCCCAAGGCTTAGGTTGGGGATAATAGGTAGATGCAATTGAGAGCTCTCTCTGTAATATTCTCCGGAATACTTGGACTTCAGAAGTGGCCCACATGGCCTAATTGGAAGATAGTGGGCCCTTCTTACTTGAAGACCAGATAGTGAGACAGTGCCTTATAAGACAACGTCTGTCCTCCTCAGGATCTGCCTCTACCTCCACTCCCAGCCACAAGATTCATAATTAAGGTCAGATGTCAGCACAACCTAATGGGAAAAGCAGAGCCTGCTAAGGGAGAAGAGGGATTCTACACCCGAGCAGCTCAGAACCTGACTGGTGTGTACTGGCAAGAACTGGTGAGTATGTCTGGGAGTGAATCTCCATGGTGCTGGACCAGAGGGTTGGAATCCAGAACTGGGTAAGAGAGAGTTTCTCCATAAGGGAGCACTCGCCTATCACTCAGAATTAGCTATCTGGCAAGGGTCCCAGGATGTGGGTCTCATACACTGCTTGGATAAGTCTTGGAAACTTGGATAAAGTGTTGGCCTACATAAAACGAAGTAAAGATGGCAGAACTGCCGAGGCTGACTGTGGAGAAAAGAAACAAGAGACTTGGAGAAGTGGACGTGCTAGAATAGGTCTCCCACGGGAGGTCAGTTGACCATGCCCCTGGGGAGAACTCTGCATGTATGCAGGTGATAAGGAATGCACTGTTGAGTTTGGAGTCCTAATTAGGGAAAAGGAGTCAGGATGGCAGGACCAGGGGAAAGCAAAAAAATGGATAAGTTGTAAGTTTGCCTTTCTTCACGGTCCAGGACACAGAGCCATCCTATGAAAATAACTCACCATCTTCCCGCACCCAGCTATCACCAGACCGTCGGCTGATAGAAAAATGCAAGTTAGCTCACTGCGACTTCTCAGTACCCCAGAAAGCCCTCTTCAGCACACAGCACAAGCACCATCCTATAAAATCCCCAGCAAGCTTGCAGTCAGCTCCTCTCTTGCTGACTTGCCTGTTGCTTTCCTGAAACATATTTTCCTGCTTTTCTAATAAATTTGCCTTTCTTTACCTATAACTATCTTGATAAATTCTTTTTACCATCTGCGCCACTAGCCCCAGATAGTTGCTACCCATGACAGTGAGGACACCAGCACATTGAGAAACTCAGCGGCAACTGTCTTCTGTAGGTTGGGGCCGACAAGAGATGACAGTACAGAACTGGTCGCACAGTAGCAGAGGCCAGCAGCACTTAATTGTCAGAAGCTAGATGGCATAATAAGGACGGTAAATTTGGAAGGACAGTCAGGGGACATCTAGGGAGGTGTTTCTAGAAACATGGTGATTCTAGGGGAAAGATAAATGGGCAGACAACCGGGCATTGTTTACAGGGTACCCTAAAAATCTTAGTGCAGTTTTAAGCTCTAAAGAGAGATCAAGAATGATATGTTTAAAACAACTAAAAGTATAATTGGATTGTTCGTAACACAAAGGATAAATGCATTAAGGAATGGAGACCCAATTTTATGTGATGTGATTAGTACTCACTGCATGCCTGTATCAAAACATTTCATGTACCCCGTAAATACATACACCTACTGTGTACCCACAAAAATTAAAACAAAAAAAAAGAGAAAAAAGAAAAAAGAATGGATGATAAGGAGGCTAAAGTCAGCCATTCCTAGTGGGAAGTTAGACCTTCTTGCCCAATTTCAAGACCTAAGCTAGTTCTCAGACACAGAACTCACTGACACAGAACTCATTGAGTAAAGAAAAGGTCCAGTACATGCAGAGAAGGACCTGTACATGCAGGATATACAGCACAGCCTTTGCAGTATGGATTCCCCAGTGCTCCCAAAAGAAACTACGGCCACCTATGTAGGTGCCATACCTTGGAAAGAAGGGAACACGCAGATCTTATATCCAAGGCTCTTGAATAGAGCAATATCCGAGAAATCTAATGTCACCGTGGCCTCCCTGTTAGAGTAGAGAAATGTAGGTATGAGAAAATAAATAAGGCAGGAGGCTCAGCATGGCCATGGGCAGCAGCGGTGGTGGTGGTAGAGGTGGAGATGGAGTCCTGGACAGGAGGACTGGGTGTTGTTCCTGTACAGTCAGGTCAGAGTGATGATTGTGACGTTTGGAATGATACAGCATTGATAGAAGCTTATGACAAAGCCATGCTTCTTTTAAGCCACTGTTCTCAAGAATGATGACATTTGTGAAACTTCAGATAACCAAAAGGCACACCTAAAAGAAAATCCAAGAAGGATAAGAGCCAAAAATAGAATACGCAACTCCTGTGTGAATACGCAAACAGGAAAGCTGGTGGCGCATGTTCTGCATTAGGTCAGAAGACAACTCTCTTCACCTAGCTACATCATTGCTTCAGTTGATTGTATTTTATTTTTATTATTATTATTTTGAGACAGCATCTTGCTCTGTCACCCAGGCTGGAGTGCAGTGGCACGATCATAACTCACAGCAGCCTCCATCTCTCAGGCCCAACCGATCCTCCTGCCTCAGCCTCCTGAGTAGCTGGGACTTAATTTTTACTTTTCATAGAGACAGGTTCTTACTACATGGCCCAGGCTGGTCTTGAACTTCTGGGCTCAAGCGATTCTCCCGCCTCAGCCTCCCAAAGTGCTGGGATTACGGGTGTAAGCCACCACAGCCTGAGCCACTTTGGTTGATTTTAAGGGAAAAACCCATGTTGCAGTGTACACTGGATATGGAAATGGAGAGGAGCAAAATCTGCCTGATCTACTACTTTCCCCAACCTCTGAAATAGCTAATAATATAGAATAGAACACTCAGGAGAATGAAAGTCAAGTTCCAATGGATGAAAATGAGAACTCCAAGTCTCCTGGAAATAAACCAAATAACATCAAATCAAAAGCTACTCCCTGGAACTCCTTTCTCCTTCTGCCACCCCCATGTCAGGGTCAGGACTGAGACCAGGAAAGCCAGGTCTAAAATTCAATGTTCCTCCACCAGCACCCCATTTCCTGTCATGCTGGCTGCCTTCATTTCCCTCTGGACCATCAATAATTCCTCCACTTCCACCTGTCATATGTCCAGAGTGTCTTAATGATGCTTTGCTTTGGGAAGTGTGATCATCTCTCAGTACCTAACTGGCTATCATACTAGCTATTATATGGTGTGATGGTTAATATTAGGTGTCAATTTGATTGGATGGAAGGATGCCTTGATAGCTGGTAAAGTACTGTTTCTGGGTGTGTCTATGATGGTGTTGCTAGAGGAGACTGACATTTGAGTGGGTGGGCTGGGAGAGGAAGACCCACCCTCAGTGTGGGTGGGTACCATCCTATTGGTTGCCAGTGATGCCGGCAGAAGTGGGTGGGATAACCTTGCCTGCTGAGTCCTCTGGCTGCCTTCCTTCTCCTGTGCTGGATGCTTCCTCCTACTTCTCCTGCCCTTGGACATTAGACTCCAGGTTCTTTGGACTCTGGGACTTGCACTAGTGGTTTGCTGGGGGCTCTCGGGTCTTTGGCCACAGACTTTCAGTCTGCATAAGGCTGCATAATCAGCTTCCCTGGTTTGAGGCTTTTAGACTTGGACTGAGCGACTACCAGCTTCTCTCTTCCCCAGCTAGAAGACAGCGTATCATGGGCCTTCACCTTGTGATTGTGTGAGTCAGTTCTCCCTGATAAACTCTCTCAGAGGAAGAACTGGCTCATACAGTCACACACACAATGCATGATATGTATATGATATATATATAGATTAATGTAAATGGTATAGATACACATATATATAACCCATGTATATACATACACATATATCCTACTAGTTCTGTCCCTCTGGAGAACCTTGACTAATACATATGAGGGTTTCTTTGTGTGTTTTTTGAGATGGGTGGTGTGATCTAGGCTCACTGCAACCTCCGCCTCCCAGGTTCAAGCAATTCTCCTGCCTCAGCCTCCCAAGTAGCTGGGATTACAGGCATGCGCCACCATGCCTGGCTAATTTTTGTATTTTTAGTAGAGGCGGAGTTTCATCATGTTGCCCAGGCTGGTCTTGAACTCCTGGCCTCAAGTGATCTGCCCACCTCAGCCTCCCAAAGTGATGGGATTACAGGCATAAGCCACCATGCCTGGCATGAGGCACCACGCCCGGTGAGTTTCAAACTAAAAATAAAAGAGAAAGGTGCTCATATGTCAGTTAAGAAGTAATTCTGCCATCATTATAAAAGGGAATCTTACTTTTGCATAAATTTTATGATTTGTGGAAAACAAATGTTTTACAATATTTAAAAAAATCGAGTTGTTAAAAAGTTGAAAAGTTAATGTAAAACAACATTAAAGGGATTTTGATGCCAAAACTATTAGATAAAAATTTGATCTACATCCACCCCAGAATTCTCATCATATCAAAATATCATCTCACCAAAGACTTGCTGGTTGGTTGTGTGGGCAAAACATACGTATACAATGAAGAGATCCTTAGGATCTGATGATATTGCATCACCAGGAGTCAGACAACCAGACATGCTTTTTCATTTGTCATGTAGTGTGCACCTGTGATGTGTTCTTGTCAAAAAAGCTCAACTGAAATTTAGTTGAGCTTTTATATCTAATTTTCCATTTGCAGAAGATACTGGGGCTAGAACAACAAGTTAAATGACACCATTAAAGAAATGATCAGATAGGTTCAGAATGTGGAATATTGTAGAGATAACTGGCCTCATTTCTTCAAAATATCAGCATTCAGGAAGAAGAAGGAAGTGGAGTGGGTAACTCTTCTAGACTCAAAGTTACTTAAGGCCAGGCAGGGTGGCTCAAGTCTGTAATCCCAGCACTTTGGGAGGCTGAGACAGGAGAAGCACTTGAGGCCAGGAATTTGAGACCAGCCCGGGCAACATAGCCAGACCCCATCTCTACAAAAATCATTAAAAAATTAGCCAGGCATGATGGTGAGTGCCTGTAGTCCCAGCTGCTCAGGTGGCTGGGCTGGGAGGATCTGTTGCGCCCAGGAGTTCAAGATTGCAGTGAGCTATGATTGCGCCACTGCCCGACAGCCTAGGTGACAGATCAAGACTCTGTCTCTAAAAAAATAAAAATAAAAGTTACTTAGGAGACTTAATAACTAAATGCAATGTGCAATCTTTGATTGGAACCCTTTGTTTGTTTATTTGTTTGTTTGAGACAGGGTCAGGCTGGAGTGCAGTAGCGCAATCTTGGCTCACTGTAACCTCTGCCTCCCAGGTTCAAGTGATTCTCTGTCTCGGTCACCCAAGTAGCTGGGTGCACGCCACCATGCCTGGCCAATTTTTGTATTTTTAGTAGAGATAGTGTTTCACCATGTTGGCCAGGCTAGTCTTGAACTGCTGACCTCAGGTGATCTGCCCGCCCCAAAGTGCTGGGATTATAGGCGTGAGCCATTGCGTCCAGCCTGAAGCCTGGTTTTAAAAGTCATCTGTAAAATACTTGGGCAAAGGGCCTTTGAAGAAATTTGAATATGGACTAGATTTTATTTTATTTTTTTATTTTTTACATTTTATTTATTCATTTATTTTTTATTTTTGAGACGGAGTCTCGCTCTATCACCTAGGCTGGAGTGCAGTGGCCGGATCTCAGCTCAGTGCAAGCTCCGCCTCCCGGGTTCCCGCCATTCTCCTGCCTCAGCCTCCCGAGTAGCTGGGACTACAGGCGCCTGCCACCACACCTGGCTAATTTTTTGTATTTTTAGTAGAGACGGGGTTTCACTGTGTTAGCCAGGATGGTTTCGATCTCCTGACCTTTTGATCCATCTGCCTCGGCCTCCCAAAGTGCTGGGATTATAGGCGTGAGTGACCACACCCGGCCCTGAATATGGACTGTATTTTAAATGATATTAGACAATTATTGCTAATTTTATGAGCTGGGATAAGCGTATTGTAGTTTATAGAAGAATGTCTTTATAAATGTGCGTGCTGAAGTATTTAAGAGTTAATAACTGTTAAAATATCTCTAAGATATTTTCAAATGGTTTAGCAAAATGTGTGCGTGTGTGTGTGTGTGTGTGTCTGTGTGTAAAGTATAAATGGCAAAATGTTAATGAACCTAACTGGTATATTTATTAATGTTCACTGTCCTATTTTTTCTATTTTCTTTATGTTTAAAAGTCTATAATAAATTTTTTTTCATAAAAAAAGAAAAGAAAGTCCTTGATAAAGTTTGTCTCTCACTGGGTCTGTGCATCCTGCCACCCACAACACCGGTGTCATTTCCTTACTTTCGGAATACATCAGTCTCCTAAGTAACTTTTTCATTTTTATTCTTTTAGAGACAAGTTTTTTGTTTTTGTTTTTGTTTTTTTTAAGAAATGAGCTCTCAATCTGTCGCCCAGGCTGGAGCGCAGTGACTTGATCATGGCTCACTGCACCATCCCGGGTTCAAGTGATCCTCCCACCTCAATCTCCCGAATAGCTGGAATTACAGGCACACACCACCATGACTGGCTCGTTTTTTGTATTTTTAGTACAGACGGGGTTTCTCAACGTTGCCCAGGCTGGTCTTGAACTCCTGAGCTCAAGCAATCCACCTGCCTCAGCCTCCCAAAGTGCTGGGACTACAGGCATGAGCCACTGGGCCCAGCAGAGCCAAGCTCTTGACCACATATGGCAGCTGGCAGACAGAATCCTACATTGGTTCCTGGACTGTGGAATAAGAACTACCATAGTAGGAAAGGCCACCTGAAAGTTCCTAAAATTATCCCCTCTGACCTTGATAGTAAATATCTCGTTCAGAGAGATAGCAGAGATTGGTGCCACCCTCAAGGACTTTAATAGTTCACAGCTGGCGGTCCTTCTTGTAACTCCATTTAATTCACCAGTCTCACCTCTGCAAAATCTGGGTGCATCATGGCAGCTGACGGTGGTCAATCACAAACTTAACCCTAATTTTAGCTGCTGTTCTGGATATGGTATCCTTACAGAGCAGATGAACCCAGGTTGGGTCTGTGATATGCAGCTATTAATCTAGGAAGGGCATTCTTTCAATACCCATTAGGAAGGGGCATTAGTTCTCATTTCCGTGGGATGAACTGCAGCAGGCTTTCACTGTCTTGCCTCAGAACGATATCATCCTCCCATTCTAGTTTATTTCTATGAAATTTCAACTTTCAGGAAGGACAGCAAATATTTGATAGTTTGTCAGTTAGTTCTGCCTATGAAGATAGAAGGTAGACCTTGAAAATATGTCAAGCTTTTTTGCCAAAGTCTATGCTCACTACTTTGTTGGATGCTGAGCCAGCGAGCCTCAGACAAAGCCGTTAGACTGAGAGGTTCAACGTGGCAGGTAGTAGCAAAGATATTCCTATTAAGTTACTGGCAACAAATCACTGGAAATCATAAAATGGTTGTTATGGGTATTAATGACGTCATAAAAATTGTCCAAAGGCATTGAAATCTTCTCTGATTGTCTCTCTGTTAAATATCCGGTGTGCCTCAGCCTCCAAAAGCAGAGCACGCTCCCCCTTTTCTTCATACAGTGCATACTTAGTGGTGGCCATTTGATTGTATTTACCTGTTTCGCCATTTCCTTCAACACCTAATCTGGATCAAAAGGCATCTTTTTGTCCATCACCTGTTCTCCATAATTAAAGCAGTGGATGAATTGGCATTTAGGTGTATTCTTTCTCTTTCTCTCTCTCTCTCTTTTTTGTTTTTTTAAATTGAGACAGGATCTCGCTCTGTCACCGAGCCTGGAACATGGTGGTGCAATCACAGCTCACTTCAGCTTCGAACTCCTGGGTTCAAGCGATCCTCCCACCTCAGCTTCCCAAGCAGGTGAAACATACTTTCTGAGTAGGTATGCACCAGCGTGCCTGGTTAAATTTTTTTTTTTTTTTTTTTAGATGACGTCTCACTGTGTTACCCAGACGGGAGTGCAGTGGCACGATCTTGGCTCACTGCAACCTCCTGCCTCCTGGGTTCAAACCATTCCCTACCTCAGCTTCCTGAGTAGCTGGGGTTACAGGTGCCCACCACCACGCCTGGCTAATTTTTGTATTTTCAGTAGAGATGGGGTTTCACCAACTTGGTCAGGCTGGTCTCTAACTCCTGACCTCAGGTGATCCACCTACCTCGGCCTCCCAAACTGCTGGGATTACAGTGTGAGTCCCCGAACCTGGCATTTAAAATTTTTTTTAATAGAAAAAAATTATTATTATTTTTATTTTTTTTTTTTTTTTGAGACGGAGTCTCGCTCTGTCGCCCAGGTTGGAGTGCAGTGGCCGGATCTCAGCTCACAGCAAGCTCCGCCTCCCGGGTTTACGCCATTCTCCTGCCTCAGCCTCCCGAGTAGCTGGGACTACAGGCGCCGGCCACCGCGCCCGGCTAGTTTTTTGTATTTTTTAGTAGAGACGGGGTTTCACCGCGTTAGCCAGGATGGTCTCGATCTCCTGACCTCGTGATCCGCCCGTCTCGGCCTCCCAAAGTGCTGGGATTACAGGCTTGAGCCACCGCGCCCGGCCTGAAAAAAATTATTTTTTAATAGGGTCTTGCTATGTTGCTCAGGCTGGTCTGAAACTCCTGAGCTCAAGTGATCCTTCCGGCCTTGGCCTCCCAAAGTCCTGGGATGACAGGCACCAGCCACTGCACCCTGCTGACTCACATTCTATGTTCATGCATAGCAGATACTCTGTCAGCTCTGATCCCAAAGCCTCTTCTGTACAAGTGCCCTACAGCTCACAAAATCATCATTAACAAAACAAGAAAATACCTGTTTATATAGCCTGTGTTTTCAGAGATAAATAAGATCAAAAGCCGTAGAACATTATCCCCAAGGAAAACACGTATGCCAGGAGTAGCTCCATGCCCCGTTCCTCAGTTCTGTCCAGCCTCGGTGAGAAATATCTGCTAGCAAGAGGACGTGGTAGTAAAGCCTCTTTCAATTTATCTGCCATATTATTCTGCTTTCTCTTTATGCATAATATTGGTCATTAACTTTGGGGCTGGTGGTGTTTGTTTCTTAATGTTCATGTCACTGATATCTCTTACTGCTACTACCTCTTCTCTGCCTTTGGTGATACAATTGATTGGTTTCATACTTGAAAAGTGATACTTTGGCCGGGCGCGGTGGCTCACGCCTGTAATCCCAGCACTTTGGGAGGCCGAGGCGGGCGGATCCCGAGGTCAGGAGATCGAGACCATCCTGGCTAACACGGTGAAACTCCGTCTCTACTAAAAATGCAAAAAATTAGCCGGGCGAGGCGGCGGGCGCCTGTAGTCCCAGCTACTCGGGAGGCTGAGGCAGGAGAATGGCGTGAACCCGGGAGGCGGAGCTTGCAGTGAGCCGAGATGGCGCCACTGCACTCCAGCCTGGACGACTAAGCGAGACTCTGTCTCAAAAAAAAAAAAAAAAAAGAAAAGAAAAGTGATACTTTGCTTTTATTCCAGGAAACCTCATGTGGATGCTGGAAAGGTCACTGAGCTTGTGTGAAAGTGATACAAAAGTTTGGATGGCTTTGTGCCATTATGGGACAAAATTCAATACAGACAAAGCATGAAGGGCAAAAAGTGAATGGATCACTTGTCGAATGAAATCCAATTTTCAGATATTCATGATGCTACATCCTATTTACACTTTTCTTTTCCAATCCTTGTGTGAAATCATCACCTTCACAGATTCACTTGTCCCAACATGTAAGAATTCGCATTCCACATTTGTGCCAGAGTCTTGTTTACTATGTTTGGGTATGGTGTTATTCTGGTTGTAGTATGTATGTTATTATTTCATTATTGCCTTTTTGCCTCAATAAACCATTTTGTGCCACTAATCCACTTTTGTGAAATGAAGCTAAAATGCAATGTGTGAGTAAAAATAAAAAGCCACCTTGAATAAAGTAGGCAGTATTATGTAAATGATTTGGAAGCGCATAAGCCTCAAGGTAGCAGACCCTACTTACTGGATAGCAGCTGCCCCCAAAATGACCAGCACAATTTGTGGCTCCTGTGCAACCTCTGAACACATCATTATTTTTAGCATTTTAATGGCATTTCTTGAAAAGCATAGTTTATCTTACATTTTCAATTTATGACACGAATATGAACAAAATTGCCTCACAGCTTTTCCTCTGAGGCTGCCTGTGGGATGCGTGATAGCCGCAGAGGGATGACCCAGGGTGTGTGAGCCACACTGCTCTCCACCTCTTGCCTTCTCCACTTAAATATTTGCTTACATTTTTAAAAGTTATTTTTCATAGTTTTATTTCCTATCCTTGGTTACCTTGGTTATTTACTTCTCTGGACTTTTTTTTTTTTTCAGATGGAATCTTGCTCTGTTGCCCAGGCTGGAGTTCTGTGGTGTGATCTCAGCTCACTGCAACCTCCACCTCCTGGGTTCAAGTGATTCTCCTGCCTCAGCCTCCTGAGTAGCTGGGATTACAGGCACCCGCCATGGCACCTGGCTAATTTTTGCATTTTTAGTAGAGACGGGGTTTAACCATGTTGGCCAGGCTGGTCTCAAACTGCTGACCTCAGGTGATCCACCCATCTTGGTCTCCTAAAGTGCTTGGATTACAGGCATGAGCCACTGCACCCAGCCCTCTGGACTTTATTTTTGCATATAATCTTAGAATCTCTTTCCTTCTCCAAAAAGTTAACATGTTATCTCAGTAGTAGTCATTAAATCATTTTTATTTTCTCCATTTATTTCCACTGCCACGTTGATCACATACACTTTCTTACAGGCCTTCAGCACAATTTCAGGGGCTCCCTTCGTATCAGCCCTGCAGGCAAATCTCTTTTCTTTCTGTTCCACTTTTTGATTTCTTATTCTACTCTTGCATTTGCACTGCGCTACTTTACTTAAGCTTAGTATGTTTTACTACTTGGTAGTGCAAGATCCACCTAATTTCTCTTCTTTTTTCACATTTTTATTGGCCATTCTTTCCCAGGGAATATGCATATATTAGTGGTTTCTGGGTTTTGGTTTTCACGCACAAGGCTTTGGAATAAGCAAGAAGCACTCTACAAATATGAGACATTTTTCTTCTTGTAGTCTTATTATTAGCGATCCTATTAACAGGCAATTTTAATAAAATAGGTAACCTTTTCTCACATGGGAGATCTCAGGTTTTGAAACTGTTACTAACATTTTATAAGAAGCCCTTCATATTGTGACCCTAAGTTTTCCTAGTCTGAGATGCTGGGAACACATGGATTGATGTGGTTGTCATTAACTAATGCAACAGGCCAAATTATTTCTCCACTGGACTGTGGAGACACTGCCACTATCTATTGGCCAAAATAATTAAGATTGGACTACATTTTTAGGATGCTAAAATTGCCAATAAAAAGTAAAAAACATGTAGTCAGCCTATTAGTTCCTTTGTTTCTATGACTCTAAGCAATCAATTTTTCACATTCCACACCTACACTGAGATAACTAACTCGGAAAGTTCAGTTTGGACACCAGGGAGGCAGAACTTTAAAGTAGCATCTTATTAAAAGCACATACAGGCAGAAAAACCCCATGGGTCTTGCTATGAGTTTGCATACTCTATGCGTATATTGTCAGGGCAAACATCTTAGAGATCCAGATGGTTCACAAAGCATGTTGTGATTAAGTGATCTGAGGCAAAGGACCCATTGGTGGCCTTGTATTGTTAGTAGTTAAATATGATATAGCTTCTGTAATCAGAATCCACTAAATGAAAACAGAGCGGGTACTACTGTTTGTACTTGGTGTGCCAAGTTAGGTTTCTCTGTGGACTTCAAGAGATTTTTTTAAATGTTGTTTTATTATATTTGTAATTAGCCCTTGTGAAGAAAGGCTCTTTTAGTTTCTGCAGTGATGCATTGCAGCTTTCATTATAACAAATACCCATGACCCCTGGTGCCTAACTGTAAACAATGATAGTTACTAGCCTCATTAGGAGACTAGCAGATGGCTCATAAAGTCCTCACTGGAGTTTCAACCCATTGGCGGCTTGCAGCGCACAAATGTTTATCTTTAAACAGTGTAAAATATGTCAGAAGGGGTCTGCATTCTCCTTTCATTAGTATTAATGCATTCGGATTTTAACAAGGAAAATTTCTTTGATTATACTTTTTGTTTGTTTGTTTGCTTACTCTAACATGAACTGATTTTCAGAATTTTTTCTGGCATCTTACCTTTTGGAAGAACAAACCAAATTCTGTCAACTTCTCACTTTTGTCTTTACTCGTTCTGCAGACATTTCTGAATCCTACTATAGGCGAGGCTAAAATATTAGCGATAGAGTGATGAATACAATATGGTAGATGCTCAATAAATACTTACTGAAAATGCAATGGTTTCCCCCTAAGGACAGTTTTGCTCTCCACGGTTTCAGTTACCTGCAGCAAACCTTGATCTGAAAATATTACATGGAAAATTTCAGAAATGCAAAATTCGTAAGTTTTGAAAGTGCATGCTGCTCTAAGTGGCATAATGAAATCTTGCAACATTGGCTCTGTCCAGCCTGAGGGGTGAATCATTCCTTTCTCTAGCATATCCGTGGTGTCTACACTACCTGCCCGCTAGTCCCTTAGTAGCCGGCTTGGTTATCAGATTGATGGTCTCGGGTATCACAATGCTTGCATCCAAGCCACCTTTATTTTACTTTCTAGGGGTCCCAAAGTGCAAGAGTAGTGATGCGGGCAATTCGGATATGCCAAAGAGAAGCAATAAAGTACTTCTTCTAAGTGAAAAGGAGAAAGTTCTCAACTTATAAGGAAGGACAAAAAATTCTACACTGAGGTGTACTGATCTACAGTAAGGTCAAATCTTCAATCCGTGAAATTGTGAAGAAGGAACGAGAAATTTGTGCTAGTTCTGCTGTTGCATCTCAGATTGCTATAGTCATGGCCACAGTGCGTGGTAAGTGCTCAGTGAAGATGGAAAAAAGGCATCACATTGGTGGGCGGAAGACATGAACATAAAACATGTTTTAGGTATTCAGTGGAGGTCTTGGAACACAGGTACAGTGGCACTATTTTTCATATCTTCTGCCTATTTTTCGTATCTTTTACCTATCTTTCCCATGGATGGTTTATCACTTTTTGCTCATTCATCAGTGAAATCATATTTTAAGATTAATTTTGTTTTTGAGATGGAGTTTCATTCTGTCACCCAGGCTGGAGTGCAGTGGCGTGATCTCAGCTTGCTGCAACCTCCACCTCCCGGGTTCAAGTGATTCTCCTGCCTCAGCCTCCCGAGTAGCTGGGACTACAGGTGTGCACCACCACACCTGGCTAATTTTTGTATTTTTAGTGGAGATGGGATTTCGCCATGTTGGCCAGGCTTGTCTTCAACTCCTGACCTCAGGTGATCTGCCTGCCTTGGCCTCCTAAAGTGCTGGGATTACAAGCGTGAGCCACTGCCCCTGGCCTTTAAGATTAATTTATATTAGATAAATTAACTGGTCATAAAGTATGCCCGTTTTAGATTTTTATAAACACAGCTGTGCACTACATAATGAAGTTTCAATCAGCATCGGTCAAGGTTATCATGGAGCTGCCCTAAGCAGGTGTTTCATTTTTGTGTTTGATACCGTATTTTTACTGTACCTCTTCTGTGTTTAGATATGTTCAGATACGTAAATCCTTGCCATTTTGCTACAGTTGCCTATAGTGTTCAGTAGAGTCACATGCTATACAGGTTTGTAGCCTAGGCGCAGTAGGCTGTACCTCGTACCTAGGTGTGTAGTAGGTTGGACCATCTAGATTTGTAGGTGGAAGACATGAACAGAAAATGTGTTTCAATTGACAACAAATGTGTTGTGCCAGAAAGCACTGAACTTACAGGAAGACTTGAGCAAGGGTTCCCCTGAAATAAGTGACACCAAGCCATTTACTACAAGTAAGGGATGGTTCCACAGATTCAAGAATAGGTTTGGACCGAAAAATAAAAAAATTACTGCAGAAGCTGCACCTGCCGATGAAGAAGCTGCTGCTGCATTTCTGGCAGAGCTGAGGAAGTTGATTAAGGAGAAAGAACACCATACAAATCTTCAACTGTGATGAAACGAGGTGTTTCTGGAAGAAGATGCCCAATAGAACCTACGTTCATAAAAGTTCAAAGGAGGCGCTGGGGCATGAAGCATGGATGGGCAGATTAACGCCGGTACCAGGTGACAATGCTGCAGGGCATATGATAAAGCCAGGTCTCATGCACAGAGTGAAGAATGCATGTGCTCTCAACAACCACCACCACCTACTATGTACCCACAAAAATTAAAAATTAAAAACTTCATGATTTAAACCCCCCCCCAAATTATCTGCCCATGTTCTGTCGCTATAATCAGAAAGTGTGGCTGAGAATCATCTCGTTCATGGAATGACTCCACCAATGCTTCATCCCAGAAGGGAAAAAATACTTGGAAGAGGAAGGGTTGGAATTTAAAGTCCTGTTTAGACAACAGACATTGCACCTGCACAGCCTGAATTTGTTTGTTGAGAAAATTAAACTGTCGAGGTTGTGTTTTTACCTCCAAGTACAACCTCATTGCTTCAGTCCTTTGTCCAGGGCATGACATCATTTAGCTTGTCAAAACTGTATACACCCACCTGAGATTTTGATCAGCAATTGATGCAGACTCTAATCTGGACATAATGCGGTGCTGGAAATTATTCACTATCACTGACACAATAACACTCACCAAAGCTACAATGCATGAATCAAAACCAGCAATTATAAATGTCTGCAGCAAGAACCTATTGAGTGAAGTCATGAATGATTTTAAAGGCTTTCTGGGATTGATGAAGTTAGGAAAATCACTCGTGCAGAAAGACAAGCTGGTGGAGAACAATTTGCCAACATGCTTGAGAGGAAGTGGGAGAACACATTGAAGGCCATTGACAAGTGTTAAACCAGGAATTGGGAGAACTTGAGTCATCCACAGAGGAAGTGGAAGAAGAAACTGAAGTGGAATCAGCAATGTGGACATTACCAACATTTGCTGAAGTGTTTCCGATTTCACAGACTTTTAAAGACAAAATTATGAAATGTGATCCTTAGTTGGAATGCAGCATTAAAGTCACCCGCATGATCACCAGAGGATGAGAACGTCTGCAGCAAAGCTTTGAAGAGTTAGAGACAACTTCTGATTACAACGTTCTTCCAAAGTTTTCAGCAAAAAAATGTTCAACTATCCAGGATCCTCAGCTATCAACATCATCGGCTCCTGACATTCAACTGTCAGCATTGCCATGGCCCAGTGACCCGGACCACCCGTGGCAGCTCATCCCCCTTCGGACATAACGTCAGCAGGTCCGTAGTAGCCTAACACTATGTCACAACGCCAGTGGCATTCACCTCACTTCACTCATCACAAAGGCATTTCATCCTCTCACATCATCGTCAGAAGGGCGAGTACAGCGCAGTAAGATATTTTGAGACAGCAAGACCAGATTCGCATAACCTTTGTTACAGTGTATCATTATAATTGGTCCATTTTATTATTGTTGTTGTTAATCTCTGACTCTGCCTAATTTATAGGTTAAGCTTTATCATAGGTATGTAGGCATAGGAAAAAAATACTGTGTATAGGGTTTGGCACTGTCTGAGGTTTCAGACATCCACTGGGGGTCTTGGAACATATCCCCAAAGATAAGGAGGGACTCCTGTACTTACAGAAAGACTGAAACTAAAATTAAAGTGCCGTTTCATTTTATATACTTGTGCTCTCTAGTGAAAGAGTACTTGAGCACTATTTCTCAAAGAGCCATATTATTTTTGTCTATACATATTTCCTTTGAACTACAAAATGTTAGAAATTGGAGAATATGTTTACATCAGCTTAAGACTTTTCTGAGTCAGACACATACGAAATTTTCAGGGCTAAAAGTTACCTAGATAAAAACAACAATAGTGAACATTTATTGAGCATTTACTGTGTGCCACTGCTTACCTATGCTAAGGATTTTATTACCTCACTTAATTCTGTAAAGTCTAAACAATCCACGGGGAAGGTACTATTTCCTCATTTTACAGATGAAACTAAAGCTTAAAAATATTAATCAAGTTACCCAAGTTCTCCCAGGCAAAATGTGGCTGAGACTAGGTTCAAATGGAGGGAATTTGACTCCAGACCCCATACTGTTTTGAACTGTTATATGTTAGTCACAACAGCGTTTACATCTAGACATCCATGTGTCTACAATAGTTTATTCCTACCCAGAATCATTTGGAAGACTGCATTTGTGAGTATTTAACCATTCGAACTGCTTGGTTCAAATCCTGGTTCTATCATTCAAAGCTGTGTGACTGGCCGGTCGCGGTGGCTCACGCCTGTAATCCCAGCACTTTGGGAAGCTGAGGCGGGTGGATCACCTGAGGTCAGGAGTTTGAGACCAGTTTGTCCAAAATGGTGAAACCCTGTCTCTACTAAAAATACAAAAATTAGCTAGGTGTGGTGGTACGTGCCTGTAATCCCAGCTACTCGGGAGGCTGAGGCAAGAGAATTGCTTGAACCCAAAAGACAGAGGTTGCAGTGAGCTGAGATCACGACACTGCACTCTATCCTGGGCAACAGAGCAAGACTCTGTCTCATAAATAAATAAATAAATAAACGAATGCTGTGTGACTACCGGCAAGTGACTTCACCTCACCAGGTTTTGTTTTCCTTACTTAGAAACTGCAGGTAATTATAGTGCCCACCTCATAGGGTTGATATGAGGATAAAATGATGTAATATATGCAAAGCACTTAAGGGAGCAGGTGGCACATAGTACATCCTATTATACAAATAGCTGTTACTACTATTATTCTTATCAATGTTATTAGAGAGTCCGTTGCTCCTATTTGAGCTCAATGTGTCCCTAAAGGAATTCATACTCAGTGTTGTTATACCTTCTGATTTTTAAAGAGAAACTAAAACCTAGATTTTTTTTTTAAATGAGGTCTCCCAATTTTTAAATGTCAACACCTAATGGAAACTTTCAAAACTCCTGAGTGAGCAAAGGAAAATGTCTGTAGGCCAAATGCAGCCCACCATGGGCAGTTTGTGCAGTGAACTGCAGTGAAGTTACAGAATAAGGACCAGAGAATGCAGACACCAGAGGGGATTGTTTATGCCACTTGGAATAGCCTAATGTCTAAACAGGTCTTTGGGAAATTCACTTAGCATCCAATGTTACAGACTTACCTGGTCTGATTGGCTTGGTCCACTAATTGTGTTGCTAGCTGGTAAGAATTATGTTAGGTACCATATCCCTCAGGTATTCTCTAAAAGATGATTAATTTGAGTTGATTACTTTCAACAAAACAAAAAGGAATCAAGGAGCCGAGTGTGGTGGTGTGTACCTGTAGTCCCAGCTACTCAGGAGGCTGAGGCAGGAGGATTGTTTAGGAAATCGAGGCTGCAGTGAGCTATGATCGCACTGCACTTCAGCCTGGGTGACAGAGTGAGACTTTGTTTCTAAAGAAAGAAACTGAAAGGTGAAGGAAAGTTACGAGATTTCCATTTCCAGAAACCGAAGCCTCGATGTTATCCACAGGGAAGGTGTTGCTCTGATTGTATATACCAGTGCTGTACGTTTCCTTGGACATTTAAATGATGATATGTCTATTTTCATTTCTAAGATGGTTCTGCCAGAATGTCTAGGCTCTGTCATCATATACTACGGTCTATCCAACAACACTTAATTATTTTAGAAATATTATCAGAAGTTGAGGTTTGTTTATCTGCCAGGTCTATCAGCACCTGAGTCCTTCACAAGCTGGCTGTCGCAGTCGCAGCAGGAATCACTCTGGCCCTGACTCGTGTCCCAGCACCGATCCAAACGCCGGTTCCAGCGGCTCTAGCAGCTGGCCAGGCATGTGCTTCAGCCGATAAAATATGCTGAGACGGACATATAGTTTTGAAAAACTCAGTAGTAGTGAATGAGTATCCATGTTAACTTAAATATAAATAAATAAGTAAATTTACAAAGAGGGATTTATAGGATTAAATAAAGAACAGCATGTGACCAGAGATGTTGTGGAAGGACACTGAATGGTGTTTTTGTGCTGGCCATGCTTTTCCTTGGTGGTGTCCGGAAGGGCTGAATTTCCTTAGCCCTGGTTTTCCTTGAGGGAAAAACCACACGCAAAGGGTTCCAGCCTCTATTTTGCGGAAGAATGCCACACTCAGCATTGCGTTTTTAGAAGTAATAATGTGCTCCATTCATTCATTTGTTAATTACTTATTTAAAAAAAATTTTTTTTTATTTTTTTAAATTTTGAGATGTAGTCTCGCTCTGTTTCCCAGGCTGGAGTGCCGTGGCCAGATCTCGGCTCACTGCAACCTCTGCCACCCAGGTTCAAGCGATTCTCCTGCCTCAGCCTCCTAGTAACTGGGATTACAAGGTGTGCGCCACCACACCCGGCTAACTTTTGTGTTTTTAGTAGCGACAGGGTTTTGCCATTTTGGCCCAGCTCGTCTCGAACTCTTGACCTCAAATGATCCACCCACCTTGGCCTCCCAGAGTGCTGGGATTGCAGGAGTGAGCCACCGCACCCTGCTCATTTATTAATTTATTTGTCCAATATTTATCAATCTCCTACCATGCCCAAGGCACCTTAGAGGGCACCGAGGATACAACAGCAAACAGGACACAGTCCCTGCCCTCGGCCAGCTCAAGAGCTGGAGGAGAGACGGGTGAGTGAAAACAGTGCACTGAGATGGAAGATGGGAGGGGCAATCGGGGGTGCTTCACAGAGGAGGAGGCATGTTGGTAACGTGGTAACGTGGAACGTTGGTAACGTTCCGTGATAACGTGGAAAGTTGGTAACGTTCCGTGAAGTCTGCATCTTCAAATGCCCCTAGCTCTGTCTAGGCTGATGAGAGAGGAGAATGGCCAGGCCTGAGAAGTGGCTTATGGTTGGAGGGGAGTCAGAAAGGGAAGGATGATTTCTCAGAAGGAATGAGAGGAGCGCAGCCCCCTTGGTGATCCCCACTTCCTGGGGAACGGGCCTTTTCCTGGCAGTGCTGTGCTGCGGCCCCGCGGGCCAAATGCTGGTAGACATGCTGCCCTCCCGCGTGTGGCCGGGAGAAGGGCAGGGCACTGTTCCTTCCCTGTGCCCCTCCCCTCTGCCATCAGTCTCCACTCCTCTGTTTACCTCTCTGCCCTCTCGCCCCTAAACCTCCTTTCTCTCCCCATCTGGCTTCCCTCTCCATCCGTCAGTGAGCTGTGATTGCGCTGCACTCCAGCCTGGGCGACAGAGTGAGACTTTGTCTCTAAAAAAGAAGAAGAAGAAGAAAAACGAATGATGAAGGCAAGTGACAAGATTTCCATGTCCAGAAACCCAAGTCTTGACGTTATCCACACGGAAGGTGTCGCTCAGAATACACTTTTCTTGGTGCGCTTTTCTTCCTAGCTTAGGGCATTTCCTTCTATTTCGGGATCCGGAGGTAGGAAAGGGGCTTGTGGGGCCCCCTGTCTTTCACTTGGCTGTTCCGATTCTGCCATCTTCAGGAGAAGGACGGCCCTGCAACTGCATTCAATTCAGTTTCTTGCCTGCGGAGGGTGAAAAAACAAGGAGGGTCTCAAGAACTGAGCGCAGCTGTGAGGAGCAGCTCACAAGGAAGGAGGTAAATGTTTTCTCTTAGATATCCGCCCCAGCCTGTCTCTGCTCTGGGTGCGGGACCTGGGGGGTCAGAGATACAAATGTGTCTAGGCAGCCAAAATGTCAAGCAATTACACTGTTCCAAGGGCAGAAGGTTAAATGTGTATGCCACACGCAAAATACAATTGTGCTGACGGCACTTGGAGAAATGAGTGGCTATCTCAGCCTAAGCCAATTCTCAAAACAGGAGTGCTCACTTGCTGGGAATTGGAGGAAAATCACGAATTCACTTCAAGGTATAGCGCTTTGGCTTGCCAGAAAATTGCTGTGAGTGGGCAAGGATGGGGGCATTAGTATTGGGGGCTTGGGGTTAGGGGCAGATCTGCTGAGAGAACTAATGACTTGAGTTGGAGTGAAAACAAGAATAAAAGACTTTGTATTCAATTTCCACTCCCTTGAAACACACTACCCTGTGTGAGTCATACATAATTAATGGTATGACCATGCAACAGTAGGACTACGGAGATACACTAATATTGATGAATATTTTTTCATTTTTATTGCACTTTTCAAGTATGCCAAAAAACATTAAAAGTTCATAAAAGAAAATAACTTGGCTCCATTATGACTGATCTCATACCTGCAAATGAGTCCATGGTACCACAAGCTTACTAGCCATCTGCGCTTATTGGGACAGTCCCATTTTTCACTGTTTGTGGTCCCAGATGTCTGGACGTTTCAGATGAACTCCTGGGTTTGAGTATTGGTTTTTACCAGAGGAACAGAGTCGTGGGAGACTAAATCCCATTTGATTCCAGAAATACTTTGAGGAAGGAAGAAGACATGGGTAAATAAGATGCTGACTTTGTCAGCTGATGAGTATTCATTATATCAACCAATATTGATTGACCTCTTAAGCTTAAAATTTATCACTCAAATTGTAGCTCACATAGCGTGGACTACACAATAGCTGCTTTTGCTGGTTGGTGGTTCTGCTGCTATAGCCAACTGTGCTGAATTTTTTTTTGCTCAGAAGCTGACATGTTTGGGAGGGAAATAGCTTTCTGGCCCTTTAATAAGTAATTCTAGTTAGTCCTCTCCCATCCATCCCAAATCAATAGGAAGCACAGTCAAGAGGAACCCATCATCTGGTGTTGAAAGGTAGATTTGCAGAAGTCCACCCATGTGTAGCGGAGACAGAATACTCAGCAGATATTTCCCAGGCTCCCCTGCAGGCTCAGCCCCTGCAGAGGGGAAGTGGATAAGCCTCATTTCTGGACTGAAGCTGCACGTTGAATGGGTGAAGCCCGTGGTCATAAGCAGGCTGGTTCAGTGACATGGAAGACACAACTCTGCAGTCACTGGAACCACGATGGACTCTGTGTGTGCTGGAAATGAACCTTCATGGTGCTAAGTCACTGAGATTTCAGATTTTGTCCGTTACCCTGACATATCATTGCCTACACACACTAGTAGGCTGTTTATCTTTTTCTAAAGCAAGAAAAACCACACATCAATAAACATTTGCTGTGCCTCTATTATACGCAAGAGGACATAGCAGTGAACTCCCTCCCTCCATACTTTCTCCATGGAAGTCTCTGATTCATCGTTCACTGTTCCCATGGGTGACTGACGACATCCCAAACTCTGAAGGCTGGTGACAATCCAGTTCGGGAATATCTGTGTGGAGGAAGCATTGGCTCTGATGCCAGAAACTCAAATTAGCTTTTGATATTTAATGTCATTGAATCTTGTCTGTTTACTTATTTAAAATAACTGTGACTTTCTTCATTTTCAATGGGCATTAAAGTACATTTTGTACTTGATGGAAGATTAGTGTGTCTTGAAACATATCATGTGAAGTAATTTTAGACTCCTTTTCTTCCCAAATTAGGCTGCCATCAAGCCCTGCTGCTTCCATCACAGAGTGTCCAAAGCACTCTCATTCTTGCACCTTCACCATCAATGGGCTCAATTAAAAAACAAACCCTGACTTCTGGGTATATAGCAAGGAGTAGGTGGGCAGACCAGAGACAGTCACCTTTTAAAAATCTCATCTGAGAGGCTTACTTACTTCGTAATTCTCTTGAGTGATGTACCTGAGGGAGTCTCTCATACCTTCAGAAAGAAAGAATGTTTTCTATTTTGTTGCTAATCTTACCATGGAACCTTAAATAAAGAATAGTGAAATTTTATTAGGGAAGGAAAGTAGCGAGAAGAGAGTGATTAATATACTCAGTTTCTCAAGTGCAAAGAAATTTCAGCGAGCTGTAAAGTTTGAGTATGTGTGTAACTTTTTATTTCCCCTTGATGTATGATTAGGTTTACTACCTCTTGATATTAACATTTACACACCAGCTGTAGTAGCAACACATTTTACATTCTTTTGCAAATTAGTTTTCAATCCAGTATGTCTCTGGAAAGGGAAGTAAAATCTTGCTAAAGAATACAAACTCGCTCTTGTAAACCAGAATATTATATTTTTGACAGAAACTAAAGGGAAGAGAGAGAGAGATGAGAACGCAATATGATGAATGCTTGTTGCTGTAATACACATTTCATCACTTAATTCTCACTACAATCTGAAGATAGAAATAATCCCCATTTTATAGATGAGGATACTGAGCCTTAAGGGAATATGAGTATTTCCTAACTTTAGCCTGCTGGTCCTGCGAGGGGCAGGTGGAGCTGGCATGCTGACACAGCCTTTCTGACCCCAGAGTTAGTGTGTTTCTCCCATTCTGCCAGACTGGCTGCGGGAGGATGCCCCACCACAGCTCCATCTTCAAGTCATGCCTATTCCATCTGGCTCTCCAGAGGTGTTAGGGCATGCATTTTCAGTGGGTGCAATATTGTCTCCAATGGGGCAAAAATTGGTTTTTGGGAAGAGGCAGGAATCTTTGTCTTGCTGTAAAGCACCAGTATAGTGCAGAAACAGATATCCAGCATGCCTGTGCTATTAACATCTCATGGAGGGGGTGATTAGGAACAAAAGTGGCTAAAAAAGGCTGGTTATAGGGGTGCTAATGAAAACAAGATTGAGAAACAATGGGCAAAGGGAAGAGGAGCGGCCCAGGAGACGTGAGCGGCTGTTCAGTGGGTTGTTGCATCTGCTGTTGGTCTGGGACCGTAATTGGGGGATGACCTGGAGCCCCAGGTGCCTTGGGTTCTTTCTTATTCTTTCTGAACATGGAAGTTCAGAGAACGCACAGACCACAACCAATAAATGGAATCTGTTGCTAGATCTTCATCCCGACCTTTTGTCCTCCAACTCCTTCAAACCTTCACTGGTAGATTTAGCTCACACAGAGCAATGGCAAAAAGGCTTCAAGGAAATGCACAGGAGCTCCTTTCGCTAAGCAGCTCGGGGACACCTGAAGTGGAAACACTTTCTAGAGCAAGGATTCAAAGACCCTTCCATCTGTCCAGTTCACAGATCCCCCGGGGACCCTCTTGGTCTGGGACATGTGTGTTGTTCCCCGTCTGCTCTCCCGTAATTGGCACCAAGGGTAGGGGAAGGTTGAAGGCTTTTTGGAAAACGCAGCTAATCATTAGGTCTACCTAAAGATTCCTCCACCAAAGCGGGATGTGAGGCTTTACTCCTGTGACCTCAGGGGTCTGTCTTGTCACTCATACAGGGGACTGAGGAAGTGGCTGCAATGACTCAATTCTTCTGTGTGACTTCTCTGCCCTCGACAGAGCAGAACTTAAGGCAGACATCCTCTGGAATAACGGTGCCGCTCACTTCTCATTTTAAAATTACATCAGTAGTAGTCCTAGGAGCAGATTTTTCTTTCTTTTTTTTTTTTTTTTTTTGAGCAAAACCAGAAACTAAAGAACAGGGCTCCAATATCCTGTGTCTCCTCTGTGTTGTAACTGGGCATACCTTGTTTCCACTAACTTTTGTCTTCATCTTGAAGGCGGGAGAGGCCTGTTTAAGATTTTTTAATGTGGGAAAGAGGAAGAGCTATGTTAATAGTAAGAGGAAAACTATGCATTTAGGTCACTCACTAACACACTTAAAAGAAAAAGTTTCCAGTCACAATAAATAATTGGATTTCTTGCAGGGGACACACAATACTTCAGATAACTCCTTTCCGCTTTATCTGGGTTTTTGATGCCTGGTAGGAGGGAGTTGGGAAGAGACGCTTCACAGTGGATGGAGGGAGATAAAAGGGAAGGATCTGACAGTTGCCATTACCACCGTGCCGTATCGTTTACCTCAGCCAGGAGTCACTAACGCGCCAGGTCACCCCTGGGGTAGAGGGCAAGACAAGGAGTTTACACAGCCACGTAGGGTAGCTGGCTGGCTGGGGGCATTCATCAAAGTGTGACAACAAACATGAGAAGATGTGTTCAGGCACAGAGATGAAGATGACAGTGCTTTCCTTGCGATGCTGCAGCACTTTGGTGGAAGGGGTGCTTTCATTTAATAATGGTGACATCAGCTCCTTCTGAGCTTTTGAGAAGGAGTCACACAATTAAGGGTTTAGTGAAACAGCCTGTTTCTTTAGAATTGAGCCCTTCCTAAGAATGTATTGTTTCACTAAAATGCCTTCCTCTGCAGCAACTCCAAATCTGAACTGGAAATCTTTCTCTTTTATTGTGGTAAAATATATATAACATAAAATTTACCGTTTTACTGATGTTTCCTTGTACCATTCAGTGGCATTAAGTACATTCGCATTGTTGTGAGACTATCCCCACCATCCACCTCCAGAACTTTTTCATTAGCCCCAGCTGAGCTCCGTTGACATCGAACGCTAACTCCCTATTCCTCGCTCCTCTCAACCCTGGGTGACCGCTGTTCTATTTTCTGTTTCTATGAATTTGACTATTTCCAAGAACTTTGTAAAAGAGGAATTATACAACATTTGTCTTTTGTGTCTGGCTTATTTCATCGAGCATAACGTCTTCAAGGTTCATCCGTGTTGTAGCATGTATCAGAATTTCATTTTCCCCTCATTTAAAAATTGTGCTAAAATACACATGCATAAAATTTATCATCTTACCATTTTTAAGTGTATAGGTCAGTGGCATTAAATATATTCATAATGGTATGCAACCATCACCACCATTCATCTCCATAACTTTTTGGCCTTGTAAAACAGAAACTCTGTACCCATTAAATTTCCAAATCTTCCCCTACCCCCAGCTCCTGACAACCTCCAATCTCTTTTTGTGTCTATGACACTGACGGCTCTAAGTATTAATACATCATATTAGTGGAATCACACAATATTTTTCTTTTTATGATTGGCTTAATTTAGTTAGCATAATGTCCTCAAGATTCATTGTATTATAGCATGTGTCAGAATTTCCTTCCTTTGTAAGTCGTGTAATATTCCATTGTACGTATATACTACATTTCAGTTATTAATTCATCCATTCATCAGTGAACACTTGGGTTGCTTCCAATTTAGGCTATTGTGAACAATGCTGTTATGAACATGGATGTGCAGATATCTCTTTGAGACTCTGCTTTCAATTCTTTCAGCACTCAGAAGTGAAATTGTTGGATCATATGGTAATCTATTCTTCCTACAAGGACTTCCTACAAGGAATCTACTGTTTCCTACAAGGACTGCACCATTTTACATTCCCACCAACAATGCACGTGGTTTCAATTTCTCCACATCTTCATCAACACTTGTTATTTTCTGTTTGTTTGATAGTAGCCCTCCTAATAGGTGTGAGGTGGTATCTTGTAGTTGTTTTGATTTGTATTTTCTAAGGATTAAAGATGCTAAGCATTTTTTTTATATACTTGTTGGCTATTTGTACATCTTCTTTGATGAAATGTCTATTTAAGTTTTTGCCTTCTTTTTTTTTTTTTTTTTTTTTTTTGAGACAGGGTCTTGCTCTGTCACCCAGGCTGGAGTACCCTGGTGCAATCTCAGCTCACTGCAACCTCCCCGTCCCAGGTTCCAGTGATTCTCCCACCTCAACCTCCCGAGTAGCTGGGATTACAGGCATGTGCCACCACACCCGGCTAATTTTTATATTTTTAGTAGAGATGGGTTTCACCGTGCTGGCCAGGCTGGTCTCGAACTCCTGGCCTCAAGTTATCCGCCAACCTCAGCCTCCTAAAGTGCTGGGATTATAGGCATGAGCCACTGCGCCTGGTCTTTTTTTGCCTGCTTTTGAGGTGGATTGTTTGTGTTTTTTAAATTGTCGTTGAGTTTCAAGAATTCTTTTATATCCTGGATGTTAATCCTTTATCAGATATATGATTTGCAAACATTTCCTCCCATCCTGTTCCCTTTTTTACTATGTTGTATAACTTTTTATGCACAAAAATTTAAAATTATTATGAAGTTCAATTTTTCTGTTTTTTTCTTCAGTTGCACATGTCTTTAATGTCATATCCAAGATATCATTGCCCAACTCAGTGTCATGAAGCTTTTGCTCTATGTTTTCTCCTAAGAGTTTAATAGTTTTAGGGCTTACATTTAGGTTTTTATCCATTTTGGGTTAATTTTTGCATATGGTGCTAGGTAAGGCTCCAGCTTCATTCTTTGCAAAACTGGATAGATATGACTATCCAGTTTTCCCAGCACCATTTGTTGAAAAGACTATCTTTTCCCCATTGAGGAGTCTTGGCACCTTTGTAAAAAAATTATTTGAACATAAATGTGCAGGTTTATTTCTGGGCTTTCTATTCAATTCCACTGGTCCATATTTCTGTCTTTATACCAATACTACACTGCTTTGATTATTGTAGCTTTGTATTAAGTTTTCAAATCAGGAAATGTGAGTCGTCTAGCTTTGTTCTTCTTTTTCAAGATTGTTTGGTCAGTTTGGGATCCCTTGAAATTTCGTATGAATTTTAGGATGGGTTTTTCTATTTCTACAAAAAAGTGGGATTTTGATAGAGATTGCATTGAGTCTATAGATTGCTTTGGATAGTGTTGCTGTCTTAACAATATTAAATCTTTCAATTCATGAACAAGGGATATGTTTCCATTTACTTATGCCTTTTAAAATTTCTTTCATCAGTATTTTGTAGTTTTCATTGTACACATCTTTTACCATGTTGGTTAAGTTAATTCTCAAGTATTTCATTCTTTTTGATACTATTGTAAATATAATTATTTTCATAATTTCCTTTTCAGATTGTTTATTGTCAGTGTATAAAAATGCAACCGATTTTTGCATGTTGAAAAGTCAACATGCAAAAGACACAAAGGTGTCTTGCTACTTTGTTGAATTAATGGATTAATTCAACTTTTTGTATGTGGAATCTTTAGGGTTTCTACATATAAAATCATATCATCTGCACAGATAATTTTACTTCTTCCTTTCATATATTGGTTTATTGGGAACAGGCCCCCCAAAATCTGGCCATCAACTGGCCCCAAAACTGGCCATAAACAAAATCTCTACAGCACTATGACATGTTCGTGTTGGCCATAACACTCACGCTGAAGGTTGTGGGTTTACCGGAATGAGGACAAGGAACACCTGGCCCACCCAGGGCGGAAAACCGCTTAAAGGCGTTCTTAAACCACAAACAATAGCATAAGCGATCTGTGCCTTAAGGACATGCTCCTGCTGCAGATAACTAGCCAGACCCATCCCTTTATTTCGGCCCATCCCTTTGTTTCCCATTAAGGGATACTTTTAGTTAATCTGGTATCTATAGAAACAATGCTAATGACTGGCTTGCTGTTTAATAAATACATGGGTAAATCTCTGTTCAAGGCTTTCAGCTCTGAAGGCTGTGAGACCCCTGATTTCCCACTTCACACCTCTATATTTCTGTGTATGTGTCTTTAATTCCTCTAGCGCTGCTGGGTTAGGGTCTCCCCGACCAAGCTGGTCTCAGCATTAGTTCACTTGATGGTGTTCCCCAGGTCACTTCAGTTGTGTTTACTTTTCTCCAGTTTTTTCCTTCTGCTTCTCAAACTCAGTATTTTCCACTGTTCTATCTTCAAATTTACTGATTTTTTTTTCCCTGCCTAATTAAATGTGCCTCTGAATTCCTTTAGTGCAGGGATGACCTTCTCTCAGGAGAATCACTTGAAACCGGAAGGCAGAGGTTGCAGTGAGTCGAGACCGTGCCACTGCACTCCAGCCTGGGCAACAAGAGCAAAACTCCATCTCAAAAAAAAAAAAAAAATCCAATACTTTGGCTGAGCATGGTGGTTCATACTTGTAATCCCAGCACTTTGGGATGCTGAAATGAGAGGATCACTAGAAGCCAGGAGTACAAGACTAGCCTGGGCAACAAAGCACGGCCTCGTCTCTATTAAAAAAAAAAAAAAAGTTTTTTAAGTTAGCCAGACATGTAGCTCCTGTAGCCTCAGCTACTCAGGAGGCTGAGGCAGGAGGATCACTTCAGCTTAGGAGTTTGAGGCTGCAGTGAGCTGTGACTGTGCCACTGCACTTCAGCATGGGTGACTGAGACCCCCATCTCTAAAAAAAAAGAAAAAAAAATCCAATAATTTTTAAGAAACCTGTAATAACTCCTCAGCTTTTTGTTCCTGGTTACTAGAAGCTTCTCACTCAATTATGGAGGATTCCTGGTTGCAGCAACATTTCAGCAGCTCTGCTGGGTACTTGCAACTTTGCCCATTTGCTCAGGGATTGTGAATTCTCCTTGTGACACCTCTCTCAACATTATGAGGTCTGAAAAGCAACCTTGAAAAGAAGACGACACTGGAGACCTCTCAAAGGTGGGGCAGGTCCAGTGTGTGTCTGTAATAGACTCTATGAAGATACCCATTTCCCTACAATCAAAATTAAATGCAGAAAATACGGTTTCTCTGCATTTACATTTCATCTGCACAGAGTCACAGGCTACTTTTCATTTAAAAGCTATTGTGACATAAATATGATTTCTTCCATTGTTATGATAAAATAATTTGAATGTTGAGCCTTAAGTTCCAAGTTCAAATTGTTGTTTATGGTTGTTCCTATTAGTGGAGTATGTGAAGATTGGCCAAATTTCTAGAGGCTATTGGGAAAACCTGCTGATGAGAGTTTTTTATTTGCAAGAAAGGAAAAAAGCCCACTAGTGTTAAAGTGCACTTTCTAATTAGCCAAAGTCTTGGCCAGGCGTGTATTGGCAAAACTGATTCGGTGAAATCTTGAATGTGACGTTCAGGTCCTTCAGCTCCATGATGGGTTTATTTATTCAAAATGGCAGACTCATATTCAAGTTTTGTTTCTGTTGTTGCTTAAATTTATATGAGTAGCAGTATATTAGTCCGTTCTCACACTGCTAATAAAGATATACCCAAGACTGTGTAAAGGAAAGAGGTTTAATTGACTCACAGTTCAGCATGGCTGAGGAGGCCTCAGGAAACTTACAATCTCGGCGGAAGGGGAAGCAAACATGCCCGTCTTCAAATGGCAGCAGCAAGGAGAAGTGCCGAGCAAAAGGAGGAAAAGCTCGTTATAAAACCATCAGATCTTGTGAGAACCCACTCAGTGTCATGAGAACAGCATGAGGGTAACCTCACCTGTGATTAAATTCCCTCCTATTGGGTTCCTCCCACAACACGTGGGCATTACGACAACTGCAATTCAAGATGAGATTTGGGTGGGGACACAGTCAAACCATGTCACATAGTGTGACTTGAAGCCATCCCAAATTTCTGTGATGATTAAGAAAGGCAACATAGGAATCTGTCCCCAGCAATAGAGAAGTAATGAGATGACTAAATAATAAAAATTACACCACTGATGTTAAGGAGATATTTAATTGTGTTACACTGAAATTTAAAATACAACAAAATGTATAAAATGTATGTGTATGATTTAAAGACTAATGTACCAATATATTCATCACCCAAATGAAAAAATAGAATATTACTAGTATCTTGGAAGCCTCCATGTGCCTTTCTCCAAGCACATTCTACCATCACCCTGTTGAGTAATGGTTTAGACAAGAATCATCTGGGGAGCCTTTTGAACTGTATTGATATACTGGTGCCAATCCTATTACACATTAGAATAAGGGGAGTCCAGGAATATGTGTTTGTATGGGTATAGGTGTGTGTGTATAAAGTTTGTATTATAATATGCAGCTAAGGATAAAACCATTGTACTAAAAGAGTTCTTCTCAAACTATAATGTGCATACAAATCACCTAAAAATCCTGTTAAAAGGCAGCCCATAAAATATACCCTCTTAGCAAATTTCCAGTATTCAGGACTATGTTATTAACTATAGTTCTCGTGGTGTATGTTACATCTATGGACTTGTTCGTCCTATGTAACTTTGAACCCTTTGGCCTACCTCTCTCATTTTCTTGCCCTCCTTCCACTCCCAGTAACCACCTTTCTACTCTGTTTCTATGTTTTCAACATTTTTAAAAAGATTCCACCTGTACATGAGATTATGCAGTATTTGTCTTTCTGGACCCAAATTATTTCAATGAGCATAATATCTTCCAGGTTCATCTATGTTATCTCAAATGTCAGGATCTCCTTTCATTATTTGTATAGATTTTTAGGTGCTCTTACCACAAAAAAGGAACCTATATGAGCTGATGGGTATATTAATTTGCTTGAATGTGGTAATCATTTCACTGTGTATATTTACATTAAAATGTCATGTTGTGCACCTTTAATATAAGCAATTTTTAAAAGATAAAATGTAGCCCATGGAGGATTTGTTAGGTTTCATCCTGAGTAATTATATTTTTATTATTATTGTACATGGTATCTTTACATTACAAGTGCATTACAATGTTGGTTTTTGTGAATTGATATTATTTAGCAAACATGCTATACAATTTTACTAATTATGATAGTTTTTCTACAGATTAATTTTCTATGTAGACTGTTGAATCACTTTGCAGATAATGACAATTTTGTTCTTTTTCTATCTGATTCTTCTATGTTTCTCTCTTCTCTCTCTTTTTTTTGGCTTTTCTCAGTTGATGGCTAGGCTTTCCAAACAATTTTTTTTTTTTTGAGACCAAGTCTCACACTGTTGCCTGGGCTGGAGTGCAATGGCGCAATCTTGGCTCACTGCAACCTCCACCTCCCAGGTTCAAGCGATTCTCCTGCCTCAGCCTACTGAGTAGCTGGGATTACAGGCACCTGCCACCACACCCAGTTAATTTTTTTTGTATTTTTGGTAGAGACGGGATTTCACTATGTTGGCCAGGCTGGTCTCGAACTCCTGACCTCACGATCCACCAACCTTGGCCTCCCAAAGTGATGAGATTGCGGGTGTGAGCCACTGTGCCCAGCCTCCAAACAATCTTAAAGAGAAAGGGTGATAGTGGATATTCATGTTGTATTTCTGCTCTTAAAGAGAATGTTTTCAACATTTCATAATTATGATGCTTTCTCAGAGGTTTTTTTTTTTTTTTTTTGAGGATGTCTTTTACAGAGAAAGTTATAAAAGCAGAAATACATAGAATAAAAAACACAGTTTCAATAAAGAGAATCAACCCAGCCAAAGGTTGGGCCTTTCACAAGACTAACAAAGTAGACAACAGCAAGATGTCTTAATTATTAAGAAAGTGGTTTTCTATTCTCAGCTTGCTGAATTTTTATCATGAATGGATATTGAATGTTATTGAATGATTTTTCTGCATTATTTAATTTTCTCCTTTAAAGATCTATAATAGTGGTGCATTATATTAATTGACCTTGAATTCTCAGGATCAACCCAATATGTTAATCAACAGAGTGTTATGTTTAGACATTGCTACATTTGGTTAGCTTATATTTTGTTCAAGATTTTTATATCTATGTCAGGCTGGCCTCACAATCTCTTTTTTCATTCCCTGGAAGAAACTGAAATTGTCTGTTTCTTGGATATTTGGTCAAGCTAGAACTAGTAATTTGAATTGTTTTTTTGTGTGTGTCACAAGACATGTATTTATTTTATTTATTTATTTATTTATTCGAGACAGAGTGTTGCTCTGTAGCCCAGGCTGGAGTGCAGTGGCATGGTCTCGGGTCACTGTAAACTTTGCCTCCCAGGTTCCAGCAATTCTCCTGCCTCACCCTCCTGAGTAGCTGGGATTACAGGTGCCTGCCACCGTGCCTGGCCAATTTTTGTATTTTTAATAGAGATGGGGTTTCACCCTGTTGGCCAGGCTGGTCTTGAACTCCAGACCTCGTGATCCACCTGCCTCGGCCTCCCAAAGTGCTGGGATTATAGGCATGAGCCACCTCTCCGGGCAACACAAGACTTTTAAATTACAGATTTACTTTTGCTAATGGTTGAGACGTTTTCTAAGTTTGTGTATTAGTTTGCTAGGACTGCCATAACAAAGTGCCACAGATGGCATGACCGAAACAACAGAAATGTGTTTCCTCACAGTTCTGGAGGCTGGAAGTCCGAGATCAAGGTGTTGGCAGGGTTGGTTTCTCCGGAGGCCTCTCTCTTTGGCTTGCAGTTGGCCACCTTCTCCCCGTGTCTTCACTTGGTGTTTCCTCTGTGTGTATCTGTGTGTATCCCCTCTTATGACACCAATCCTATTGGATTATGGGCCACTCTGATCTCATTTATACTTAATGGCCTCTTTAAAGACCCTATTGCCAAATACAGTCATATTCTGAGGTACAGAATTCTGAGGTACATATTCTGAGGTAAAGACCCTATTGCCACATACAGGCATATTCTGAGGGGGTTAGGACTTTAACATATGAATTTGGAGGGAACATAGTTCAGCTCATAATAGGATATATTCATTTCCTCTAAGTTTTTAAACTAATTGTCCCAAATTTGTTCATATCTTATAATGTTTTCTCTCCAGCCTCTAGAGATATGTGCATATTAATTCTTAGTTTATATGTCTCTTTCTTTCTGTTTCATTAATCTTGTTGTTGTCTATTTTATTAGTCTTGTCAAAGACCAAATTTTTAGCTTTGTTAATTCTCTATCTTGGAACTATGTTTTTTATTTTATGCATTTATGCTTTTATATTTATTATGTTGTTTCTTCCACTTTTGGGGAATTATTCAGCTATTTTTTTCTAACTCAATAAATTAGATGCTTAGGTCATACATTTGAGACTTCTTTTCCAGTATAAGCATTTGAGGCTATCAAACTCACTCTCAATACCACTATAGCTCGTATATTTTTAATATGTACTAGTTTATTATTCTATTCTAAATATTTTATAATTTCCATCAGAGCCTCTCACTTCTGTGAAATTCTTTAGAAGTGTGTTTTGTATCTCTAAAGGTACGAGGATTTTCTACCTTTTTTGCTGTTGATTTCCAGTGTAATTGTCTAGTGGTCAAATAATACGTTCTGAACAATACCAACCTGCTGGAATTTATTGAAGTTTTCTTGAAGCCTAGCATGTGGTCACTTCTCTAAATGGGTAAATGTATACTTGAAAAGAATATATATTCTGAGAGAGAGAGCGAATCATAGATCCTGATTGTCTATTGTGCTATTCTAATTTTTCACATTATTACTGACTTAAAAAAAATCTGTCTCTACCAATTGCTGAAACAAATGTTAGAAAAACTTCAACTATGATCATGGATTTGTTAGTATATCTTGTAGCTGTCAATTTTTTACTTCATGTTATTTGAAACTATATTATTAGTTGTATATATATATGTGGAGAAATGTTGTATCTTCCTAAAGAGTAGAATCTTAATCATTAGGTATAATATACGTCTAACATTACCCAGAATTGTTTTGGTTAACATTTACCTGGCATATCTTTATTCACTTTTTTGATTAAAATACATTTTTTTTTCATAGACAGAGTCTTGCTTTGTTGCCCAGACTGGATTGCAGTGGCTCTCTATAATCTCAAACTCCTGGGCTCAAGCAACCTTCTCGCCTCAGCCTCCTGAGCAGCTGGGACTACAGGTATGTACCATCGTGCCTCGCTAATATTTTTATTTTTGATTTTTTGGCAGAGATAGGCTCTCACTATGTTGCCCAGGCTGTTCTCAAACTCCTGGTCTCAAATCATCCTTCTGCCTTAGCCTCCAAAAGCACTGGGTCTACCGGCATGAGCCACTATGCTTAGCCCATTTTTTTTTTAAATTACTGTATCCTTATGTTTTAGATAAGTCTTTGATAAATATCTTGATTTCATATATTTTTTCCAGTTTAACAATATTAATTGGGAAGTTTCACTTAACTATTTTTTTATCTATTTATATTTGGATTCACTTATTATATCTTGTCGTATATTTTCTATTTGTTCTGCCTTTCTTTTTTCTTCTTCTTCTTTTTTTTTTTTTTTTAAGATGGAGTCTTGCTCTGTCACCCAGCTGTGCCATGGAACGATTTTGGCTCACTGCAGCCTCTGCCTTCTGAGTTCAAGTGATTCTCCTGCCTTAGCCTCTCAAGTAGCTTGGATTACAGGTGCCCACCACAAGCTCAGCTAATTTTTGTATTTTTAGTGGAGATGGGGTTTTACCCTGTTGGCCAGGCTGGTCTTGAACTCCTGACTTCAGGTGATCCTCCTGCCTCAGCCTCCCAAAGTGCTGGGATTACAGGCGTGAGCCACTGCCCCTGGCCTCTTTTCTTTGTTATGAATTATTTATTTTTCCTTCTCTATTAGTTTAGAAGTTATATTGTGATGTCTATTATTTTAGCAGTAACTTTAGTTACTTAAAATGCATGGTTAATAGTCTAAACTTAATTACTAACTTTACTTTCTTTTTTTTTTTTTTTTTTTTTGAGACGGAGTCTCGAGCTGTGTCACCCAGGCTGGAGTGCAGTGGCGCGATCTCGGCTCACTGCAAGCTCCGCCTCCCAGGTTCAGGCCATTCTCCTGCCTCAGCCTCCGAGTAGCTGGGACTACAGGCGCCCGCCACCTCGCCCGGCTAGTTTTTTGTATTTTTAGTAGAGACGGGGTTTCACCATGTTAGCCAGGATGGTCTCGATCTCCTGACCTCGTGATCCGCCCGCCTCGGCCTCCCAAAGTGCTGGGATTACAGGCTTGAGCCACCGCGCCCGGCCTAACTTTACTTTCTAATAGAAAAAATACAAGTTCTTATAATGCTATAATCCTGATCACCCCTTCCAACTTCTACACTATTTCTGTCCAGTATTTTTACTTTTCTTTTACCCTATAAACATTCTTACTGTTTTATTCTCAGTATTTGTTTATATTTACCTGATATTTGCCAGTATCTTCGCTCACCATTCCTTGAATCTCAGACCTTCCTTTTGTAATAATTTAACTTATTCTTGTCCTTGAAATTTTCTTTCATGTGATTCTCCTAAAGTCAAGTTCAGCTTTTGCTTGCCTGAAAAGGTCTTTATTTTACCCCTTCTCTTGAAAGATTGTGTTACCAAGAACATAATTGTAGGTTGACAGATATTTTATCTCAGCATGTCAAAAACATGGTTCCACTGTCTTTTGAGTTACATTGTTGATGCTGAGAAGTCGCCAGTATAATTGCCATTCCTAACTAAGTGATTCATCTTTTCTCTCTGATTGCTTTTATTATATAGCCTTCTCTTTTTTTTTGGTGTTCTGCAGTTTGGATGCTCCTAGGTGTGCATTGTTTTAATTTATCCTCCTTGTTATCAGTTGGGTTGGTTGTATATGAGATTAATATATATATTCACCAATTTCCAGGAAATTCAGCTATTTGATACTGTCTCTACCCTCACTATATTCTGGTTATTTCTTTAAATCTCTCTTCTGGATAACTAATTTTCTTTTCAGACATGTATCATCTTTTGTTTAACTTTCCACTGAGTTTCTAGTTTCAGTGATAATATTTTATCTCTAAAAGTTCTGCAGAGTTTTTTCCAAAATAATCGATTATATGATCTAACGTTTCTACCAGCAATTTCAGTGCTCTGCATTCTCACCGACACTTGATGTGGTCATATTTTTAATTTTAGCGATTTTAGTGGATATGTAACAGTGCTTCACTGAGGCTTTAGTCTACATTTGCCTGATGACTAATGATATTGAGTATCTTTTTATGCACTTTATGGCTATTCCTATATCTTATCTTGTGAGTGTGTAACATTTTTGTCTACTTTTAAAAATTATTTAACCTTATTATTGAATTGTTGATGTCTTTATATATTTTGTATAAAATTCTTGGTCAGATATATGTATTGTGAATATTTCTCTCAGTCTGTAGTTGTCTTTTCATTTTCTTAACTGTGTTTTTTTCTTTTCTTTTCTTTTTTCTTTTTTCTGTATTTTTTATTTTTACCAGAGCTTATATTTGATTAATTGTGTCTTTTGAAGTATGGAAATGTTTGTTCGTAATGTCCAACTTCCCAACTTTTCTTTTGTGTTAAGTGCATTCCATGTCCTGTCTATAAAAGCTTTGCCTTTCCCAAGATTATGAAGGCTTTCTCCTGGAAAATTTATAATTTTAGCTTTTACAATTAGATATATGATTTATTTAAAGCTAGTTTTTCTGTATTGTGTGAAGTAACGTTTAAAGTTTATTTTGTTTCCCATATAGATAACTAGTTGTTCCAATATCATTTGTTAAAAGATTATCTTTTCTCCCATTGGATTACCTTGGCACTTTTGTCAAAGATTAGCAGATCTTTTCTACATGTGGGCTTATTTTTGGACTCTATGTCTATATATTGATACATGTCTATCCTTATATGAAAACTACACTGTCTTAATTACTGTAGCTTTATAGTAAACCTTGAGAGCACATAGAGTAAGTCCTCCAAATTTGTTCATTTTTTTCGAAATAGTTTTAGCTCTTCTAGGTATTTTCATTTCTCTATATATTTTAGAACCAGCTTGGCAATTTATACCAAAAAAAGAGTTGGCCAGGAGCAGTGGCTCACGCCTGTAATCCCAGCACTTTGGGAGGCCAAGGAGGGTGGATCACGAGGTCAGGAGATTGAGACCATCCTGGCTAACACGGTGAAACCCCATCTCTACTAAAAAATACAAAAACTTAGCCAGGCGTGGTGGTGGGCACCTGTAGTCCCAGCTACTCAGGAGGCTGAGGCACGAGAATGGCGGGAACCCAGGAGGCAGAGCTTGCAGTGAGCCGAGATCGCGCCACTGCACTCCAGCCTGGGCGACAGAGTGAGACTCCATCTCAAAAAAAAAAAAAAAAAAAAAAAAAAA